>NW_013674722.1:13000-19407 GCF_000517525.1 Limulus polyphemus
ATGCCTATGTACATATATGATGTTATTGTACTTTCTATTTGACTTATTTCCAGAGTTAGTTCGAAACTGTTAGATAATGTTTCAAGACGGCATGTAACAGTATTTCTAGAAGCTTTCCTTAAACTTGTATGCCTATGTACATATATGATGTTATTGTACTTTCTATTTGACTTATTTCCAGAGTTAGTTCGAAACTGTTAGATAATGTTTCAAGACGGCATGTAACAGTATTTCTAGAAGCATTCCTTAAACTTGTATGCCTATGTACATATATGATGTTATTGTACTTTCTATTTGACTTATTTCCAGAGTTAGTTTGAAACTGTTAGATAATGTTTCAAGATGGCATGTAACAGTATTTCTGGTTAGATGGGTGCCATTACGCTGGTGCCTGCAAATGCCATTTTGCGAGTAATTTTTTTACAGTTCCATCAATAAATGACGTCTACTGTTTTTGTAAAGGAAAAATTTAGAAGGAACAAGATCAATAGAGTGTTATCACTTTTATTAGAAATGATCTTGTGTGTCATCGTGTTGCAAATCTGTGTTTCATGACAACACGTTATGTATAACTTCTCGTGATCACGTTGCTGTGTGTACACACAATGCTGATTGTTTTATCGATCAACCGTGTGATGCGACATACCTAAACTATATTTTAGTCTGTAGTATCATATAGCTCATTACAAACATTTTATTGAAATTTTTCCAATAATATGTGACAATACTTTATCAATTTAACCATGACCTAGTTGTGTCACCTCGTCGAACCACTTTTTGTTTCCAGGGAGCAGACTTGTACGTGTCTACCTTCTGTTTGGTGGGAAAGGTCATGTATGTGTTTACTCTCTGTTTCACACGTATGTTACATCGTTACTTACTGCATACCTATCTTCTGTATTCAAACATCTTGGAAACTATAACTGGAAAAAAATGCTAACAGCCTCTGTGGAGTGTTTGACGGGGAATATTCACAACCTTCGCTCATTTTTCAAAAACTAACCTACAAGTGATTCATTATAAACAAATTGGAGAAACGCAAATTAAAATACTTTGAAATGGTATAAATTTGAAAAATTTACATAGTTACTTGAAGCGAAATACATACCATTCAAAATATAACATTTTTCGGGTAATAACTGTTGGCCCGGGAATCCACCTTTATTTTTAGAGTAAACTCTGCATACTTCCAGCAACTTACATGTTACGCATTTTTAATAGGTTTAATAACCTCCATTTCTTTGTCATTGTTTTTAGTGTGATTTATTTTTTTGTAAATTCTCATACCTTATGATTGAAACTAAAGAATAATGTATAACACTGTGTGAACCATACCATATCTTCTATATCCTGTGCCAGCTACACGTGTTTTACCCAATACCAAGGCTCATCATACAGACAGGGATACAAGAGACACGTTAGTGGTTGAGATGCTTGTTATATTATCAAATTCTACGAATGTTATCTAAATATATTTGAAAAAATAACAGCTTTGCATTGGGTTTTTACAAAAAGTTTTTAAAAATCTGTATGATGATTTGATTACTGGTGTAATCATCATCAAATACACATAATTTAGACTAAAATATAATGTAACTTTTTTTTAAAATAAATGAATAATCATTTGTTCTATGGAACTCTAATAACACAGATCTGCAAATTTAAACTTCACAAAAGTTGTTTTGGTTTTAATAATGGATTTTCCACAATTCAGCTACGCAGACTTCAAAAATGCAATATTTTTTTTTCTATCACGTAAGGATTTTTTTACAAATCTGGACTTAAAAAAACTCTTACTTAGATCAAATTATTATTTCTTTTACCACAATGAACATTTTTTATTATTATGTTTGTTAACAAAAATACAAACAAACTGGAGAAGAGGGAAGAACATTGATGTCAAATGAATATGCATTCTCATTCATCCTGAATTTTTTATGAAGTCTACGTCTTTTAGTCTCAAAACTATGTGTTGTGGTCTTTCTTTTATGTATTGCGTTATGACGCTTTGTGAAAAATCTGTGCATTATGGAGAAAAATGGATATTTTTGGATTCAATGTAAATGAATTAATGTAGAACATAAAAATTACAAGAAAATAAAACCATCGCAGGCCTGTGTTATGTGTAAGGGCAGTGTTATAGTTGTTTGTATTGGTTTGAAAATACACACAAAACTATATGAGAGTGAAAAATAACACAAAAGGCTGTGGAGTATTTTGAAAGTGGCATACTACTACCTTATAAACAAAGAAAAATGTTAGAGAAGCTTTTTCATCATATATGTTTATTTAGTGCTACTTATTCCTACTCGAACATGCTGAGGCTAGTCTCACAGTAATAGGCCAGCCTAATCCAGTGATTGTTAAGCCTGAATATTGATCAGTTTCAGTGCATTTTTAGTAGAATATGCATGACAACCTAAGAAATAGGTTATACTTTTGTTGCTAAGCAACATGATAATATAGTCATCGTTAAAACCCAGTGTTACAAAAATGCATTGTATTTTCTATATATTAGAAGTTGTTAATCTAACTGATTTTTACCATTAATTATTCTATAAATAAGGTATACTATGGGGTGGGGGTGGTAATACTTGCCCTATCATTTTTGATGGGCTATAGGCTAGTATAAGATAATTTTCAGTCAACAACAGTTTTATTATATTACAAGTTACAGCTTTTACAGTAAGTAAGATTTGTTTTCAAAACAGATATGATACTTCAATTACTGATACAATCATTCTCAAGTACACAGGTTTTTGAAAATGATCGCACAAGTGATCGAAACATCATACTAGTTCTAAAAACAAAACTTTCTTATTGTAAAAGCTGTAACTTGTAATACAATATAATTTGTCAGTAAGTAAACTCAAAACAAATCCATTTATTCATCAGTTTTGTTCACGATACTGAATAAGTTCAAATGATCTTAAACATTTCAAAATTCTTACATGTTTCAGCTGTTTTATTGGCAGCTCAGAAAAAGTCGTTTTGACGAAGTTTCTAGTGCGACTCATTTTCTTTCAGGCACAGTAACCAGAATGTGGTATCAGCAGCTCTGAGGGCGGTAGGAAACATAGTAACAGGCGATGATATTCAGACGCAAGTGATGCTGAATTGTAACGCTCTTCCTTGTCTACTTCACCTACTCTCTTCGTCTAAAGAGTCAATTCGAAAAGAAGCTTGCTGGACGATATCCAACATAACAGCAGGAAATAGACAGCAAATACAGGTCAGGCTCATTTACTTGTGCTGCTTTATAATAAATAAAAACAATGACAGTGGCTAACAAAGAAATTAAAGATTTTTAAGATACGTAGTGTAGTAGTTCCACATAATAAAATTATTTGATGCTGCAGTGTGAGCTTGTATTTTTGAGACAACTTGTTTCGTTTTTTTACCATTATAGTAGCCACCGATTTTTAGATTCTATCTAGTGGATTGGAAATCATAGGATTTTCTTGTGTTTAATAACAGTTTTATTACAAATAACTAATATTTTCACAACTGGTAAGCTGTTCATTAGTCCTACAGTAAATTTAAAAACTTTGTGGCACTTGGAATGCTTTTTGTAAACTATGCCTTCAGAGCCATCAGAATTCCACTGTTGTTATTCTCTTTGAATATTATTTTAATTTATTTTTTGTACTTTTTAAGATAAATTGTAAGGTTTTATTGAATGAACTTTCCAAGTTTATATGATACCTGGTTAATTACTAGTTTTTGATTAATTGATATTTTCTTCTAGGCAGTTATAGATACCAATATATTTCCTGTTCTAATTGAAATTCTGGGAAAAGCTGAGTTCAAAACCAGAAAAGAGGCAGCGTGGGCTATAACAAATGCTACGTCGGGAGGTTCTCCCGAACAAATAAGGTAAAATAAATCAACACTTTTTAATATTTAGTATTTAACCCTCTCCGTACAGGTTTTGCCATTTTGACCAACCCGGCAACCACACTGTAACCACCAGTTAACCATAACACTCTACATCCTACAACTTTTAATGTCAGATTTTTTTAAATTAATACTTTTACTAAAGAAATCTCTATGAATATATGAAGTAGAGTCTGCCTAGTTTGAGTGCAAAATGATTTTTATGTTATGATTAGATGCACTTTTTTCACATTTCATTTGCATAACGTTTAGAACCTCCTAAATGAATATCAGTTTTTCTTTCAGTAAAGTTATAATTTGTCTGTCATTTTCTTTACCGTAACCCTATACAAACTCCTTCCATTTGACTGACTTTATAACCTCCACAAAAAAATACAAAATAAAGGGAAATTACCTTTTTATTCTCTCGAGAATGACTGCGGATTGTAACAAAAAATTACAATTATTTATCCTAAACATCTTAAGACTTGTAACAATTTACATCTGTTTTTATTTATTGTTTTATTACTCTTTGAATCATGCTTAACTATTAAGCCTGCGTAATAAGCTAGAAATCTCCTGAAGAAGGCATAGCGTTAGTTACAGTATTTAATTATGTAACACATGACCTTCTCACATACATATTTTTGTAGGAAAGCACATTATGCTTTGTGACTTGTCTAAACAAGAGACTGATTTCTAAGCATAATCAAATATTTTAAAACATACTACATGTTTCAACAGACCATTGAGAAGGCAGACAGACCAATTTTCTGTTGAAACATGTAGTATGTATTAAAATATTTCATTATGCTTACAAATTGTCTTATTTATACAAGTTCTTGAATGCATACCTCATGAAGACATTAATTATTTTTTACATTTTAGTTACTTTTATAACAATAAATAAAGAATATGCATAAAATGCAAGAAATTTAGTACATACGAGGCCTGTGAGAAAAGTATCTGACCTTTGGCCGGGGAATAAAAATTGGCATACCTGGAGAGTTGGAAACCTAATCACCCTCAAAGTAGTCTCCTTGGGACTCCACACACTTCTCCCAGCGGTGCCGCCATTGTTGGAAGCATTCCGAGAAAGCCTCTTTCGAAATGGAGTTTTTCGCCAACAAAGTCTGAATCAAGTGCGAGGAATGTGCTGGGAGCATTGTCGTGATGGAGGCGCCAATTTCCTGTTGACCACAACTCCGGTCTCTTGCGCCGCACAGCATCACGTAGGCGACGGAGGACATCCCTGTAGTACTCTTTGGTGATTGTTTGACCCTGTGGTGCGTACTCGTGGTCATTGAAAGGAACGCGATTTCAGACAAGAGAGGACATTATGGCTGCAACGACAGCCGAGCTAAACTCCATTTCGAAAGAGGCTTTCTCGGAATGCTTCCAACAATGGCGGCACCGCTGGGAGAAGTGTGTGGAGTCCCAAGGAAACTACTTTGAGGGTGATTAGGTTTCCAACGCTCCAGGTATGCCAGTTTTTATTCCCCGGCCAAAGGTTGGATACTTTTCTCACAGGCCTCGTATACTGATATAACGTTTACGATATGCTTATATTCTCTATAGTGTGAATATATTATTTGAAAACAAGTAAAGTGTGTACTGTTTATTCATCGTTGAATTTATCGCTAACAAGTTACAGACACCTACTGTAGAAAAATCCGGAGCCCAACAACAACATAGTATATATTTATACTATTAAGAAATATAAGTAAAAGCCATGTATTTCGACAACTGGCAAAAAAAAAAAAAACGTAACCCATATATTATTTTTTAAATATGACATATTAAAAACATAAAACGCTACTTTAACTAAACTAGAGAAAAAATTAATAAAACAGTACAAAAAAGATAATAATAAAACGTTCAGTAAATTAGATGTTTCACTTCATTCGTCTTCTCCAGAATTTTAAATTCTTCTTTGTTTTAGTAACAAATTAAGTGAATTACAAAGTATGACAAGAGAAACATGGCACCTCCTAACTAACATAAGAAATCGACAACCTGATTTCGTTGTTATTTATATAAATAAAGAAAAAGTTTTGAAAAATGAAGTAAATGTAGGGATGGCTAATATCAATCCTTCAAAAACAATGCTGGTTAGGGCGCTCGACTCGCAATCTGAGGGTCGCGGGTTCGAATCCCAATCCCACCAAAAATGCTCAAAAAACAAACAAAACAATGCGAACAAAATAGCGGGAATGGCATTTGCATCATCCATACATAATAGACACACAGTATAATAGAATGTTAACAGAAAAAATAGGATAAATTAAACTAAATTGTGACTGATTAGTTATATATATATATATATATATATGTTAATTCTTACCTGTACTATTATGTAGGTTGATGCAAGTGCCATCTCTACTATCTTGTTTGCATTGTTTTGAAGGATTGATATTAGCCAACCCTACATTTACTTTCTTTTTTTGAAAAGTTTTTCGTTATTTGTTTTTCCAATACTGTGTTCTAATAGACATGGGAAGGTTGTATTTATAACCAAGTTCTAAATAAAA
>NW_013674722.1:20221-24453 GCF_000517525.1 Limulus polyphemus
TAAAAGTTAACCCTAATTTTTGTTGGATTTGTTAGTACTTTAGTGAATTTTTATTTATTTAAAATATTAAACTTAGAACTCAAAATAATAACACACAAAAAACATACAATGTCCTATAATGATTATAATTTAACTGGTTTTCTTATTAAACTATGAGTGTACTAAACAATTCCCTTAGTCGGTCGAGCTGAACTTGGCAAACATGTATAACTTCATGTATTTTCATGTATAACTTCATGAAAATCAGCAAATTAATATTTTCTTTTTCTATTGGTTTTAAATGATGTAATCGCAAGTGTTGGAGGGAAGTATTGAAAATTTTTTGAAATACAGGGATGCGATAGGAGGACGTGTTACGTTGGTTTGATTTTCTGGTTTATATTTCTGTAAATCGAGATGATTGAAGGGTATGAAATTAGATTGTCTTCTCAGCATCATCTATACTATAACATTATAATCTATATACTACTAAAACTCTGAGATTGTTTGTGTGTATGCTTGTCTTTAATTAAATACAGCAAAAACGGTGCACAATACTGCCATACTAGTAATGAAATGAGAATAGAAACAGAATAAAACAAGTTTCGATAAAATCGGGCCACGGGTTATCGAGTTAGCCACGTTTTTCAGGTCACTTTTATGAAACTTTTTAGATGAATTTATGTACACTAGATGGCGCCACATATCGGTTTATCTATCTGTTTTCCACCTGATGAATCACTTTAAAAGATCTTCTATACAACAATATATGCACAACAGAAATTAAATGATGAGATGAAAATGTGTTATAACGGCACGTAGAAAAACTACAACAATAAAATGGACCTACAATATTATTGACTATTTGCAAATAGTAACTATGGAGATGGGATAATAAAATAAAAATCAATTGGAGAACAACAACAAAATTTTATAAACGAAAACCTCTCGCTGAGCATTGGCCATTATATTATTTCCCTGTCAATGTTCCCATTTTTATTAAAAGGCATAAGATGACAAAAACAAGATCTTGAAGAATCTATCTATATACCACTAAAACTCTGAGATTGTTTGTTTGCTTATTTTCTCAGTCAAAAAATAACCTCTGAATAGTGATTGACCCAACTGGTCACGGTGGTCTAGTTTTTATTAAAACCCAGAAATTGAAGTAGGGATGGAAGAAGTGTTAAAGTGGGCTATTCAGAGCAATCAAATGTCAAGTGGTATGTAGAAGTAAAGATTGAGAATTAATTTAAATATTTTATTTTGAAATTAAAAAATTAAAACTTACATAATATTAAAATTTCATTTGTTAACTACATTTTGATTCAAAGTTTATTGATATACTCTAATAATAAATTAGTTTAACGTTTGAGCGTAACTCTCTAAAAAGGTCGTGACATGCATACTTTTACCTAACCATGTCCAGAGGATTAAAGATATTTAAGATTGAAAATCTTTTTCATATAATTTTTTTGCTTCTCCACAAATGAATAAGAAGTACAAGTGGCATATAGGCCTTGTAACACAGAAAAATAGCCTAAATGATGTAATGTCATAATGGATATACCCTACCATTTAGTAGGGTGTATCGTAAGTCATTTATCAGCAGTAAACAAAACTTTTAATGTTTATGTGTATAGAAGGTTGGGAGAAACTAGAGTCATAGTAGCTATGTAGAGTCAATCAGTTGCATTAATGTACTTCTGTTAATGAGTAGGCAAGGTTGTTATTAAGAATGTGAATTGATCAAAGAAACGGAGAAGCATGAAACATATTCTCGAGACTAAATGATCCATTATATATAGCATCTTACTTAACACTTGTTATTAAATTTTATAAATCTCATAGTTTTAAATTTCAGAAATAAATACAAAACAGGTCTTTTGGCATAAATTTCTTGATCACTAAGTGCTCTTTACAGGACTCTAGTGGTACAAATTTGAATACAAAACAGGTCTTTTGACATAAATTTCTTGATCAATAAGTGCTCTTTAGCCAGCATTTATATTAAGTGGACTCTAGTGGTACAAGTTGGAATATAAAACAGGTCTTTTGGCATAAATTTCTTGATCACTAAATGCTCTTTAGCCAGGATTTATATTAAGTGGACTCTAGTGGTACAAGTTTGAATACAAAACAGGTCTTTTGGCATAAATTTCTTGATCACTAAGTGCTCTTTAGCCAACATTTATATTAAGTGGACTCTAGTGGTACAAGTTTGAATACAAAACAGGTCTTTTGACATAAATTTCATGATCACTAAGTGCTCTTTAGCCAGCATTTATATTAAGTGGACTCTAGTGGTACAAGTTTGAATACAAAACAGGTCTTTTGGCATAAATTTCTTGATCACTAAGTGCTCTTTAGCCAGCATTTATATTAAGTGGACTCTAGTGGTACAAGTATGAATACAAAACAGGTCTTTTGGCATAAATTTATTGATCACTAAGTGCTCTTTAGCCAGCATTTATATTAAGTGGACTCTAGTGGTACAAGTTTGAATACAAAACAGGTCTTTTGGCATAAATTTATTGATCACTAAGTGCTCTTTAGCCAGCATTTATATTAACTGGACTCTAGGGGTACAAGTTTCAAAAACTTGAGTATAAGTGCCTAGGCTGGAAAGTCAGTTTTGTGCACCAAAAGTTTAGAGAAGAGTCCTGTAACAGTAACCTACTTATCAACAACTCTGATGTGGTCTGTAGTCAGAAGAATATTCTAAATGTATCAAAAACCAAACACAGAATGTATGAAAGCATTGTATAGTTTTTTATGTTTAATTTTTCATTATTTGAATAGGTAGTTTGTAACTTGGTTAGAAATTATTTAGTGACGTGTTTGTAACTTGGTTAGTTAACATCAAGCGAGTATCATCTAGATTCAGTCAAGACCTTGCCTGTTTTTGGAATCTGTTATATGCATAATTATAATTTAGTCAAGTAAAAACAAAGGAATTCAAAGTAATGAATCAAAATAATTGGGTACAACTTGTAACAGCTAGGTAACTTGAAAGCTTATAATAAAGAAATTAAGTGCTTTTGTTTTTCTGAGCGAAAAAACCTAGCACGTAAAAAAAAAAATGCATTCTTGTTTTTCTCTTTAGAGAAAAAAAGTATAAGCAATAAAGTGGCAGAATTAGATATAGAAATTCAAAATGTTTTTGTCTTTTTTTTCTAGTGAATGGGGCATTTGTTTTTTTTCCCCCTTTTTATCTTTAGTGCATTTTTCATATAAAGTAGGCTCGGCATGGCCAGGTGGTTTCAGTGCTCGACTCGCAATCTGCAGGTCATAGGGATCGAATCCCCATCCCACCAAACATGCTCACCCTTCCAGCCGTGGGGACATTATTATGTGACAGTCAATCCCACTATTCATTGGTAAAAGAGTAGCCCAAGAGTTGGCGGTGGGTGGTGATGACTAGCTGCCTTCCCTCTAGTCTTACACTGCCAAATTAGGGATGGCTAGCACAGATAGCCCTCGTGTAGCTTTGCGCGACATTCAAAAACAAACAAACATATAAAGTATTCGATAAATTACTATTAATCATATCTTACATAATTGATTTTTGTTCTTTTTCAAATTACAAAATCAAAGTAAAGCTTGAAATTAGGATTTTTTCCACATTTTATTCATATTATCCGTACAACAGAAATTTCACTGAAAAGTTCACCAATTACAACTAGATTTTTAGGAGAAGAAATAAAATTTTGGGGACCATTTTTACCATTAAAATGCATTGGCTGAGAACACGGAATATATCGAGTCTGCTACGCAGCAGAAGTTGTGATTTGGTTCCCGTGAAAGTCAACCTTAAATGGATAAATTTCTAAATGTAAACTGTTATTATCAAAATTGGCAGATTTTTTTTTTGACAAAATTATTCTTGTACACAGAAACTTATGAGGTTAATCATTCCATTAGAGTTGAGAAAAACTGAATTTCAATATTTCACTAAGATGGAAGTTTGACAGCTTGAAACTCGTTTAAATTCTGAGTCCAGGAGATCATGGAATTCCCACTAATTACTTCCGATGTCCCTGAAGGTTTCTGGTGGAGCAAGGATGTATACCTCCACTTTGTGAGCTGTTGACTGTCATGGATGCCAAGATTGTTCAAGTGGCTCTGAATGGATTGGAAAATATTCTCAGACTCGGGGAGCAAGATGCTAAGAATCACAGTGGAGTTAACCCTTATGCAGTCATGATTGAAGAGTGTTATGGTATGTTGAGAAACTATCCTGTAAGTAGGGC
>NW_013674722.1:24854-26385 GCF_000517525.1 Limulus polyphemus
GTAGAAACACTAAGTGCAAAATGTATAGTTTATTTATTATTACAAATATATCAATACTAGTTAGAGATGAAAAACATTGTTTAAATATCTTTATTAATCAGTGCAAGGAAACAGAATTTATTCTATACTTTTTCATTTCTTTTTTTGTTAAGATCACTTTATATTTAATCAAGCATCTTCTTGGTCACCAGAAATATTCTTTCTGGTGACGTTTTGTTAGTTTTGCCATGTATTATCTTTCACAAATAAGAGCCAAAAAAAAAAGTTTCACAAATAAAAAGTCTGTCTTTGCCGAGTACCAAATAGAAGTGTAGTTTATTAAATGTTAATTTTTTCTTAAAACTTTGCTTTCTGGTTTTACTTTTGGAATATTTCTTTCTCTCTCTTCTTAAATACAAATAATGAATCTTTCAATCTCGGTATGTACTGTGCCTATGCTAATTCCATCACCAATCGGGTGATTATCAGAAATATAGTTTCTGATATAAGCTAACAAAGTTCTTTCATTTTTAAATACTTGACATCGTTCAAAAAAAGGGCTAGGAGTCTGTTTGTTACAATGGGGTCCAGGTGTTTAGAACAATTAGTCTTAACATAAAAACAAATACATTTAAATAGTTAAAGATAGATACCTATTTTATAAATTCAAATTAAATTATACCTCCATCTTAGAACAGTGCCGAAAGCCAATCAAATTAACTAAATCTATCAGTAAACACCTTGCTTTAATAGCATAAAAACAGGTCCCAGAAAATTCCTATAATTGTTAACAAAGCTTGTAAGGGAACCTTTTTCTTAATTGATATATGTTACAGTTGCAAATGGCGGTGGGGTCAGGTTTTTATTTTATGGCTATCATTTATTATAATTGCTCAAAAAAGCAACAACTAAATATTTATTTCAAAATATTATATATACTTACTGTAAGTTTTTATTTAACTACCCCCTCCCCTTCTAGTAATTTTATTGGAAGCAAAAGTAAAACTGATGAAAGAACCATATTTTCTACATGGTTTTATGTTGAAAAAGGATGTGAATTGTCTTGACTTGCTAACAAGTAAAGCTTGAGTCCATATGGCTAACAGTTTACACAGAACAGTAAAACGAGATTACACAGGCAATTTGTTGGTGTTTCAGGAGCAGTAAAACCAGATTACACAGTCGAGTTGCTGTTGTTTCAGGAGCAGTAAAACCGGATTACACTGTCAAGTTGTTGGTGTTTCAGGAGCAGTAAAACCAGATTACACAGTCGAGTTGTTGGTGTTTCAGGAGCAGTAAAACCGGATTACACTGTCAAGTTGCTGGTGTTTCAGGAGCAGTAAAACCAGATTACACAGTCGAGTTGCTGTTGTTTCAGGAGCAGTAAAACCAGATTACACAGTCGAGTTGTTGGTGTTTCAGGAGCAGTAAAACCAGATTACACAGTCGAGTTGTTGGTGTTTCAGGAGCAGTAAAACCAGATTACACAGTCGAGTTGTTGGTGTTTCAGGAGCAGTAAAACCGGATTACACAGTCGAGTTGTTGGTGTTTC
>NW_013674723.1:0-14046 GCF_000517525.1 Limulus polyphemus
GTTTTTACATGTGTCATGAAAGTGAATGTGATTACTTTCCCTACCAACACAGGTTTTTACATGTGTCATGAAAGTGAATGTGATTACTTTCTCTACCAACACAGGTTTTTACATGTGTCATGAAAGTGAATGTGATTACTTTCTCTACCAACACAGGTTTTTACATGTGTCATGAAAGTGAATGTGATTACTTTCTCTACCAACACAGGTTTTTACATGTGTTAAGAGTGAATGTGATTACTTTCCCTACCAACACTGCTATATGTGTATTACCATCTGTTTAAATTGTTCTCTAAATTTGATGACAGTAAATAAAACTATCAAATCTTTGATATATTTTACACAATACTTTTAAGTAAGTAAAGAAATTAAAGGATTATGAGTGATATTTGTATTGTAAAAAGGAAAAGTGTACAACTAGTTACTAGTGTTTAAGACTTTCGGGTAATTGTGTAAATTTGATTAACGTGTATATGTAAATGTATATTTAACTTGAAAGTCTCAGCTCTGACATTTCTTCATGTTTGTTTTAGTTTGAAAAGTGTGTATAAGTGAATGTAGAAACACTATATTTTTATAAAATTTGTTATTTGTGCAATTTTTTTCATTAAATGAAAGGCATGGAGCATTTTCAACCTCTGAAACTAAAACGTAGGTCATAATAAAATGCATTTAATATGACAATCAGGATTTACTTCTTTTTTAAATATTACCAATATTTTAGTTTTTTTTGTTGATTATTTGTAGTTTTCAGAACGATATGTGATTTTCACAATGTAGCTTTAAGTTTGTTAATTAATTTGTTTGTGAATTTTCTTAAACATGTATGTCAACAAGTTATGCGGGAAACAACAGTAATATGAAACGTAGGGTTTTGGGAGGCATATTTTTCAGGTGTGGTACGTAACACACGTCAGTCATAAAAACATGAATAAAAACGATGAATATTTTTAAAGAAGATAACAGAATCTAATGTTGTCTGCTTAAATTCCACGAACTGTTAGCATGTAAATCTTATAAGAAAACTGTCCTCACATGAAACACTTCTATATCTTAGAATTTTAAAGTCTAGGTTTTTATATTCGATAAACTTTGAGAAATAGACTAACTGTAAATGTTTTGTTTTAGTTGGCAGGCTTCATTACTCTGGAGTGAGTTGCGTTTGAATTTGGAGTATAATTGTGTTTATTCGTTTATTTTATTTGCTCTTGTTTGAAACGCAAACTTTCTGTAAACAAGACGAAAAGACAGTTTCTGATTTTTCATTTCTAATCAGCTAATGCAATTGGAAACTTTATTATTTTATTTCAGTATAGTGCCATCTATTGGATGAAATTAGAGTTTTATAACATACGGGAAATAGAATATGAACTAGTTCTTGGATATATATAGACTTAAATTCATTTGCTGGTTTATATATATATACACTCACACAAATATAAATAATTCTCTTATTTTCTCTAAGGATATTTTCATGTACGAACTTCACAATTTCCTTGCTACAACCTTACTTTCTATGTTCTAGTATCTATACATTGAACATATGAAAAACATAGAAAATTAAAGTGAATGCCTTAAAATTATTTATTATTTAAAAAACCCGAGTCGGAAATAAAGAATAAATTATTTAAGGTGACCTCGTGGCAAGAAACGTAAAACCAAATAGGATTTAAAAAACAATTTAAAAAATAAAATTGCCTATTTAAAATAAGTATATATATATTTATGCATGCCAGATAATGTAAACAGTTTGCTCTATTGTATATAAAGGCGGATTAGACTAGGTAGTGTTTTAATACATTGGACTGATACTGACTGGTGTTCTGTTCAAAATAAATTCATTCAACCATATTACTATATTTTAAGTCTACTGCACATGATGTTTTTCTGTTTATACTTTAGTGAAATTTATCTGTTCATCTTTGAAATAATTAGTTGGATGTGAATATACTCATAAACGTTTTGCTCTTTTTCTCACTACCCTGTTTTAAGTTTTAAGAGATTATATGAATAGTTTTAGTAGCTTAATGCAGTGTCTCGTCATTATCAAGCCCTTAATTCGAAGTCTGATTCGTGAAATAAGAATCGAGAAAACGGTTGGTGTGAAATAATTATTTAATTAACGCCAGAATCTCTATGTATGAACTTTCCAGTCTAATATCGACTTTTTTTTGTTGATAATAATTTTTTAGAGTATTAAAAAAGTTGAATCATTTTCTTTTTTCCGCCCTGTTTGTTTTGTATTATTCACATTGTATAAGTAAGCATTTGTAACAAGCTAATGAACATTTGTTACAATATATAAACTTGGAAATGTAACAAGGATCGTACAGGATGTCAAGCTTTTTAATGTCCACGCATTTCTACACTAATCTTTGGCCAGTCAATTTGAGCATACCCCCCCTTATTTTTTACATCAAACGAAGTAAAAATAAAAGATATAGAGGGTTGTAACCATTGAATCCACTATATACCTTTTTCACGTGCTTGGAGCAGTTGGTGTTTAGCAAAGTGTGTCAAATACTACATTTAATATTAGCTTGCTCCGTCGGTATACGTTGTTCACAAAGCTTACACGACATCTTTCTGCATTCACGTGTAAAGTATTTACAACTGTGTTCGATTTGACGTGGAAATCCCTGGTTTTTGACAACGAACCCGAAACTGTCAGATATCACTTACCCAAGGTGTTGCTAGTAAGTAGATAGTGATACTATAAAATTCCATTGTTAAATTCAGTCCCATTAGGAATTCTCCTTCTGTTCACGCTCCCGCTTGCTTTCCCTACACAAATCTAAGGAGAGTGATCGTTCCCTCCGGTTCCTATTTCCCTGAGGTGGACGCTGTTCGCCCTTTATTTTTTATACGCCTATCTGCACTGTTGTTTGTCTCGAATAATGAATAGTTCTTAATTTTTTCTATCCTTTGTTTATAATTATTTACCTTCCTGTAGTTAGGGCAGTTATGATAATGTAGTTGTATGACTTTTTTTTTTTCGAATCATCCAATTAGCAATATTGTTATTAAAACTGTGTCAGTGTTATCGTGGTTGAACACAATTAGCAATATGTAAACGTTGTTGTCAAAACTGTGTCAGTGTTATCGTGGTTGAACACAATTAGCAATATGTAAACGTTGTTGTCAAAACTGTTTCAGTGTTATCGTGGTTGAACACTTGTAATTCATTACCTGTGTTGTTGTATTATTCAAAAAACATTATAAGTAGATTAATACTAAAAAGCTGTCATGGTGGCAAACAAATGCTTCTGTCGAAACGAAACGAGCGCTAAGAGTCAAGAACCTGTGTGTTTTAGAAGTTAAAGCTTATGTCGGCAAGTATGCTGTGGTCTTTTGACTGGTTTAGTTTTTACGAAATAATGCTAACATGTTGTTCATATTACTGTTGTACAAAAATAAATGTTGTGTAGTATGAAAAAAAAGTGTCCGAAAATAAATTATTTCTGTATCTATAATCTTTATTCTTTCCCCAGTATTTTCTGGTTGCTGAGAACTACGTGGTTAGTATTTATTAACAGGTATCACTGATGTGAGACACACACGTGACACATAGTTGTTTAACTACGTGGTTAGTACTTATTAACAGGTATCACTGATATGAGACACACACGTGGCACATAGTTGTTTAACTAAGTGGTTAGTACTTATTTACGGGTATCACTGATGTGAGACACACACGTGACACTTAGTTGTTTATCTGTGTGGTTAGTACTTATTAACAGGTATCACTGATGTGAGACACATGATTTCGGGAACGATATTGAAGTGTCGTAGAACCAGGTATCAAAGCTTGCTGGTTGGCCAGTTCTTCTGAATGATTGTTTAAAGGTAATTCTATTAAATTAAATTATAATAATACAACAGATAAATAAATCCGTGTTAATAAATCTAATTCTAATGTGTAATGACGTAACTAAAGTTCATTGCACATTATAGTTAACCAACTTAATCAAGTTCACGCTTATACAGAGTAGTCTGATAATAGAAATAGCATTTCAACCACTACTGCTTATGTCGTTTCTCAGCCGGCCTGATGAGACCTGGTATATAGGGAAAGGGGCCTCGTCGGCACTGGATATAGAATGTATCGTGTGGTTGACATATAATTATTATCCACTCTTTGCTTTCACTCACAAGTTCTTATAATTGTGTATAATATACATATATCCTCAACTGCTGCGGGTGCTTCCATATCTCATTTTCTGTGTTCATGAGGTAGACCCCCTAGGTATTGGACAAAAATAACTTGACCTGTGAATAGTTTAAAAGGTAAAATCACTGGTCACGTGGTACACCTTGATTATAATTGTTGAAATGCTAGGGATACAGCGCTCCTTCTTCGGGAACGTTTTTATGGAGGCCGTACTTTTCGTTCCCGCCTCAGTGACTAGCATTTGTTAAAACACTTTTAACTATAACCTGAGACACATATACACTTAACACACTAGTGCCTACCCATTACCACGTGGCTGTTGTCAAGCGATTTGCTAATATAAATAGCGTCTCAACCACTATTTCGTCTGTCGTATCCCAGCCGACCTGAAGAGCCTTGGTATTTAGCGAAAGGCCTCGTCCGAACTGGATGTAGTGTGGTTGGCATATTATTATCCAATTTTCTTTACTTTCAATTATAAGTTCGCTAACTGGTTTTACTGCAAGTGTTACAGCACACTTGATACGTAGCAGCTATTAATAGTTAGGTCAGTGTTTGTTAACAGGTTTTACAATAATACGAGTCACACACTTGTGCGTGATCGTTGCTTTGATAAACATGTTTAGCATGTGTGTACAGGTTTTTTACTCTAAATATAAGGACACACCCTTGACTTAGGATTAAACCTTAGACTACGTGAAAATTACCTATTTGTTTTATGGATAATACGAAAAATGATCTATTTCTTGACAATACGATGTGTTCAACTTATTGACAAGTAAATAAATTCAAACTGTAAGATAGGGATGACCCAGTAAAAACTAGACCAATCTTCACTTTTCAACTGTGTTTCAAGTTACTTTCTATTGAGCCACCCTATACCTTGAAAATGAGTTTGTATTTATGCCTTAATTTTCGAACTAGTAACCAGAGGGAAAGCAGACAGTCAGTAGCACCTTACCATCCCCAATACATGATGAGGGATTAACTGTCACTCTTATAACACACCTACAACGGGGAATATTTTATGGCATGTATTTGAAAGTCTTGGCCGTAAGTAGTGTTCTATTTTTAGATACTTCTGTAATAACTGTAGTTATTGAAACGCATTCCAACAACCTACCAGTACAATGAACTTGTAACGAAACAGCAGCACCAAGATGTCAAATGATGACAGCATTTAGTGATACCAAGAGAAACTGTTCGTTCAAAGCTACATGAGGACTATCTGCACTAGTCGTTCGTTTTGAACCGGTAGATTAGATCAGTACTTCTCAAATTATTTTCTTCTCCGACCCCTCCCCCTAATTTTTTAGTTATTCATTTTTTTCACCTCGATGAACCACATATACTATGCTTCCTTTCCATAATTATCAAACTTTTCACGAACCATTTGAAGGCACTCCCCGCGGGCCATCATTGATCTACGGATTGAATACTGCTGGACTAGAAGGAGAGCAGCTTGTCAACGCCATTCACCGTCGCAAAACCTTGTCGTACGGAATCTTGGGATTTTACTGTCATCGCTTATAACGAACCTACGGGCACAAAATACGTGGGCTGCTCTTGTCAGTCGGAATTAAGATTTTATCATTATGGCTTCTAACGCACTCTGGCTCGGCATGGTACGTTAGAAGCCATGGTGGTTATGGCGCTCGACCCGCAATCTGGGGGTCGCGGGTTCGAATCCCCGTCACACCAAACATGCTTACCCTTTCAGCAGTGGGTGTGTTATAATGTGACGGTCAATCCCACTATTCGTTGGTGAAAGAGTAGGGAAGGCTAGCGCAGACAGCCCTCGTGTAGCTTTTCGAGAAATTCATAACAAACCAAACCAATCTAACGCACCACGGCCACAAAGCGTAGTGCCCTTAATTCGAAGTCTGAGTCGTGAAATAAGAAACGAGAAAACGGTTGTTGTGAAATAAGCATAGATAACCCATTGGGTAGCTCTGTGCTGAACATAAACTAAGCTAAGCCATAGTTCCCTAGTGGGACAGTGGTAAGTTTACGGACTTACAACGCTAAAATCCGCGGTTCGATTCCCCATGGTGGACACAGCAGATGCCCCAATGTGAGTTTGCTCTTAAACAAACAAACCATTTTAAAAGGAGCGTCATCTGTGGGCGATGATATAAGTTTTGGTTTATTCTAGGAAGAGATTAATGCAAGGCACACCGTCATACTCAGTTTTCAGTTACAGTCACTTTTTATATGTTTGAAAACATAATTAATTAACCATTACAACAGAACCTGCGATCTGTCCAACCTGGAGAATCGAACCCCGGAAAAAGCAGGAACTAGACTGAGTTGTAATTACCTACCTAACATTTCGCGAGAAATTATTGTCATATAACCACATCGTTAATATTGAAAATGGTCGATAGATGACACTCGAAATATTATATATCTAAGTGTATTATCAGTTTTGTTATACTTTTATACCACTGCAAAACATCTCAAGAAAACAATTTCAAATGTTCGTTCTTTGGGTTAATTTATGCTATAAATTGTACCATTAATACATTTTACGCCCTCGAGAATTTTACATTACATTAAAAGCAACCTTTCTTCGAAAAGTACAGGCGCCTATTAAGTACATTCTAACTCCAAAATGGACTGGAATATGTAGAAAGAAAGAAGGAATTTCACTTCCAAAACTTTTTGATGTCCCAGAATTATAACTACAATCTTTTTTGAGAAGAAACTGCTTAGAAAAACTGAGACTACCAACATCTTAGAAATTGTGTCTTTATTATAATGTTCTACTATTCACAAGAAAGTACCGAAAACATTTAAAAACTAAACTGTTCTTTCTGACACGCCACCCACGCTACTAAAATTCGGGTTTCGATACTCATGAAGTGCAGATTACAGATAGCCCATTGTGTAGCTTTGTGCTAAACAAAAACCAAACTTTTTTGCCTCCGAAACATTTCTTTTTTGTATAATATTCCACGTAGTTGTTATTTCTATTTGTTGTTTTCAACTAGAAATATATTTTTTAGTTTATAACTATTGTTCAAAAGTAACAAGTTGTAACGTGCTTGTTATCAGCGATAGCTACGTATTAGTTGAATTACAAATTGCAGAAACTAAACCTAATATCATTTGTACGTTTTTAGAAGTGAAAAAATAAAATTCTGTTAACACAGAACTATTTTAATTCCCAAAATTAATGTTAGATATCCCCATTACCATCGATTTTTTAAACACATTTTCCTAAAGTATTTATGCATCAAATTGTTTGTGGGACTAATAATATTATTAAGTACAAAGTCACTAATAACAGGAGTCGCAAAAATAAAAGAAAACACTACCAATATTGCAATTAATCTCACCTAATTACTGTTGGAGAGAAACTGAGTGATTTCACCCAATGTTTGACTAGTTATTTACACTACTTTACACTTAGTGTTGTAACTGGAAAGTTATAAAATGCCTCAATATGATGCAATATGTGGTTCCCACTGATAGTTGAGGGCATAGAAACAAGTCGGTAATTTGAGGTTTAATGGTGCGTTGAGTAGGCTCAAAATTGGCCTCTTTTCGTCAAATGACTTCTATATTCCTCAAGGCTTTAAGACGTCGTGGTTCCTTGACTAACAACTTTAACAGAATCTACTAGGTTAAATACCTAGTTTTATTTTTTTATGGTTTACTTAAGGGCAGAGACTGCTAAAATATACACTTTTTTGTTGGATCAGGAAAATATTTATTAAAATTAACACAAAGTGGGTGGTACGTCGGAAAGCTCAGTGCAATTCACTTTGACTTAGGGCAAGATTTGAAAAGAAAAACATTTGTAAGACTTTGAATCAAATCGCGTGCCTCCTGTAACGCTCAATCATTTACAGCAAAAGTAACGTAGTAATATACTTCTTAATTAAGATAAAACATCCTGGTTCTAATAACAAAACGTTCTTGCATCTGTTGGCTAAAAGATAAAACATTCCGGTTCTAATAACGAAACGTTCTTGCATCTGCTGGCTAAAAGATAAAACATTCCGGTTCTAATAACGAAACGTTCTTGCATCTGTTGGCTAAAAGATAAAACATTCTGGTTCTAATAACGAAACGTTCTTGCATCTGCAACTCCATTGCTGCCAAGTTTCCGTACATTACTTTCTTCAACATAAACTCTATTACTGCTGAGGTTCTGTACATTAACCTCATCAGAAAAAAACTCCATTACTGCTGAGTTTCTGTACACTAATTTTCTCAAGATAAAGGGTCTTTGCGCCTAGCCACAATGATTTCATCTTTCTCAACGGATTTAATCGCAATGTTTTCATATTCGTGTTGTTCTCGTAGAACAAAACGTCCCTATAAGTTTTTTAAATATATTTTTAGTGTGACCTAATTGTAACATCCGTCATTTCAGTAGACTAGTTGGTTGGCTCAATACACTGGTAAGATGAAGACACCAACCAACCATAACAAATTTCAAAGTATTTTACATTACATTATTGAATTTGTTTTGTTATACTGACGTATGTGTGTAGCATATTGAAGTATAATTTATTGTTTCACATTAATAAAGTTGGAAAATAGATGTATATATTTTTAAAATTTATTTACAATGATCTTGATAATTTCAAGAAACAAAACTGAGCCCGAACGAATTTCAGTTTTTCCTAACAGCCATAAACTTTCCCAGAATAGTAATAGTAGTGTTGTTTTTATCATAACAGATTAAATTTAACAAGTCCGTTCATTGTTCTTATAAGAATCTCTGGGTATCTGGACTAAGATTTTACCTTAAACTTCCCACTGTCCTCCAATTCTGCTGGAATTTGCAGATTTTACCTTAAACTTCCCACTGCTCTCCAATTTTGCTGGAATTTGCAGATTTTACCTTAAACTTCCTACGGCACTCCAATTTTATTGGAATTTGCAGGCAAAGAACTACTGAATATTATACCCTGATGTGGTAAAACTTCTAATGCCTTATTTAAAAGCAAATGCTCACGTCACAATTATTTTGCTTTTTATTCGCAGTGGATTTCTTCATTAAATAATGTTGCTATATTTATTTCAAAATTGAACTTTCCTATTTAAAGACTGTCTGCCTTTCGTCTAATCAGTAGTTCAAAATTAGGGACGGCGTCGGATAACTTTTGTAGATAACATAAATAAAGTTTTGGATTGTTTTTTAAAATGAGTGTTTCAAACTAACCATAAGGGAAACTCGAGCTTCAACCTTTCAAAATAACACTACACGTTATGTGTACAGGCTAGAGTAAAGGTCAGTTAAGGTTTTTCGGACAATACAAGCATTGCCAGAAACGTTGACGAAAGTAGCCCCATTTATTATCTGGAATTATTTTTCTTACTCATATTAAGGAATGAACATACCCATAAAAACATTGAGTTGCGCATGCGTTGTAGAATTAAGCGAGTCTGAGATCGAACGGTCTTGCTGATAGCCAACTTCGATAACCTTAGATTCATGACACTAATTTAAACCAATATTTGACAAAAGTCTGGGAGAATGTATCTGCTTATAACTGGCGAACCGCTGGATTGATTGTTACCAATCTTGACATATACCCTTAGGGCTCCCGAGGATCTTACTTCTTCTGTGTCATCCCCGAGTGTTGAACGGGTGCGTCAGTTAGTTACACCAATATAATGTAACCGTTTTTTTTGTTTCTATTTTTATTGTTCTTAAGTATTTAGTTTGATGGAAATCCCAACTATTCAAACATTATGTGAATGACCTCGTTTGGTCTACATTTAAAATTCTGCTTTTAACCGTTTCGTGTTCCAGTTCCCCCAAATAAGTTTTTTGTTTAGTTTCAGTTGATCATCGGATTTAAACTTAAAAAAAGAAGCGACAAAAATCATGTAAACTGCAGATATAAATATATATATATATATTTCACATTCCTAATAAATTGTCTCTTTCAGATCCCAAATTATACGTTGTAAAATATCTTTAAAAATCTACCTTTTGTATCCCACAAGTTAAGGTCCAAGAGGCTTTTCGGTAAATACCAAAATTGTTCAGTTGGGCTGGACGATAAGACAGAAAAAGTTTATCTGAAACGCTATTTAGATACGCATTATGATACGTTTATTATTATAACAGTTAGGCCTATTGGTTTCCAGTTTTGTTTTGTTTTTCTGTGATAAAAATCTTATAATGAATATACAAATAGCCTTTCAGAGAAACTTTTGTGACAAGTTCTGGTTTGAGACGAAAGACCTCTTGGGCAGTGACTTGTTGAAAAACAAAAGCTATTTCTGTAAAGCTATTTTAACATATTGAAATCTGGTTTGGAATCCGAAAAGGAGAAGTTCAGCGGAATGTAAAAACAAACATCTGTTGTTGTTTTTTAGTTAGTGAAAAGCTACACAATAGGCTATGTGCGCTCTATCCACCGCGCGAAATAGAACCCCGAATTTTAGCGTTGTAAGTTCGGAAACTTACCACCGACCTACCGGGGGGGGGGGAGAAAAACATTCGATGTTTACGTGCTTTTTACTGCAAAATCTGGGCGTGTTGGATTTTCACATTATTCCATAGCTTTCGGGGCTCTAACCATAACTTAAGGAAGACGAGGAATTTCACATTTTTAACCGAGTAACTTTATCATGAGTAAGATAACGAAATTTTGAGTTTATTCACAAACATTCTGCAAATTTTAAATAAAACAAATTGTGTGTTCTTCTTATACAAAAGTTTGACTATCACGTTATCGTGCCTCTCAAACATCGATGTTCATATATGGTCACTTTCATAACCAACACTCAATTAGTTCGATATTGGGAACCTGTTCAGGTCGATATATCTCAACTTGCAGAAGCATGCCATGCAGAAAACCCCATTACGAAACGTTGTAGTGTAACTTGACTTCTCATTTTATTTTACAACCGGTTTGACCCAGAATAAAAGGTAGAAATACCGGTGTACAAAACTAAAAGGGGGTCTGTGACTGCTAATAAAGAATGTTTTGAGAAGTAATATTTCATTGTTTCAGAATCACTATATACGTATATAATTTTCGAGTTTCTGTAAGTAAAGAAATTGACAAAAAATATTACTGGTATAGCCATTTTACATATTGAGACTTAAGTAACCGTGACCACTAGTGATACTATGTTTGTATTTTTCTACTACATATAATGACACTAACATTGAAGTATTATTTGAAAACTGTCAGATTTATATATTTGCTAAGAAACTATTTGTCAGCCATTGGTCCGTCACAACCACCTTGCCGGTTCGTGGGATTTCACGAAAACAAGCAAAGAAAACTGACAGAATATTCATATATAAATCGTAATGATTTTTCATAGTACTTGCATTTTAGGGAGGCAGTGAGCCTGTTCCTGGTATCGAAAAGGTCGAAAAACGCTGTTCTAAAATACACTTAAAAGTACGACAGCATTTCAAAATCATGATAATTAACGAATAACACTGATATTGTTCTTATGGACACTCATTTTATGCTTATAAATTCATACAATATTATTTACACCTTGAGTTATCTTTTCTTTTTTTTTCTGGGAGGCCGGTAATGGATTAGTGGATAGCGATGGACTGTGTTTCGGAAGGTCCAAAGTTCGAATCACAATATTCCGTCTTATCTCGCCTATTTTAGTGGAAGTAGGGGTGTGTTGATTGTAGAGAAACGACAAAGCTTTCGTTTATAGATAGAAAATATTATCTTTAAATTGACATAAACTCAGATTAGGAAATATAATCCTAGCTTAATCTATAGATCTTTAACTCAACCCTATTTTTAGATATCAGGATGTACGATCCGAGCCTAACTTATGGGAAAAGTTAACTGAGAAATAAATTATCGAGAATCTGTGAAGAGTTTATCTTTTTGTTGTTGCGCAAAAAGCTACACAATGGGCTATCTATGCCCACCATGGTATCGAAACCCGATTTCTAGCGTTATAATTCTTTAGAGTTACCACTGTGCCATTGGGGACATCTGTAAAGGATTTGTGTCATTAGAATAAATAAGGGAAATAACGAAGCGTAAATCGTACAATTCTGGCAAAGATGTTTTAAAGAAAAATAAAATAAAGATCAAAGATATTTTTTTTAATGAATTAATTAATTTGGTTATTAATAACTGTTTTTACTTGTGATCAAAAATCGTAAAAGAAAGACTAAAACATTTCAGAAATATCAAGCAAGCTTTATGTATTTCCTGCAGTTTAAATGTTTGAAACTAAATTATTTCTACAATCGAAATGTGAAAACAAAACTATTTCTACAAACCATAAGTGCTAATAAAACTTTATTATTTCTACAAGTGTACAAATATTTATCTTTCCTGCTCCTTAGATTTTTAAATCATTTGATTTTTTTTACAATTGAGATGTGTCAATAAAATGTTATTCATTCCACATTCCAAACGATGTAACTAAGCTTTATAGTTTCCACAATATACCATTTCAAATAAAAGGTTTTCTACCTAACGTAAAGGTGCATAAATTAAGATTAATGTTGGCTTCATTGCAGAAATACATATGAAATATTTTTTCTTTTTTTTTTACAGTTCACAAATATCAAATATTCTTTCTTCACACTTGATAATACTGTAATTAAAATCAGTTTTTTTTATATCATGTCGTGACTACAAATCAATCTAAGCCTTTTTCCTAAAACTGAAAAACAAGCTTTATTCTTTCAACACCTTAAAACTACGAATTATGATGATTCAGTCTTTCTGAAAACTTAGAAAAAAGTCTTAATCAAAGCTATTATGAATAAAATACTGGATGAAAATACAGGTCGGAAATCATTTCTTAATTGAGTGTAAAATATCTTATCTTACAAAAGCAAAGAGTCGGTGAAAACCCGATATTCTTTACCGTTGAAGGAGAAAAATAAATCTAGGAATTGAGATATTGGTGAAAACAAACAAAAACAAATAAATTTCAATCTGCAAAATATATTTAACTATGTGGAATAAATACTTAACTTTAGGATTCGTATACTACTAAGAAAATAAAGTGTGAAAACCATATTAGGGAGAATCTTCCTTTTGGTTTTATGTATCATTTCTTACAATTATAATCAGATTTACATTTTTTTCGTATAGACTGGATACATTTAAGTGAAGATGTTTTGTTTTTTGTATGTTCTATGTACCACCGAAGTCAAGTTTACACATGTTAAAAGTTAGAGTGAATAATATGATTAAGTCAGCACACAATTAAAAATGGGAATGTCACTTGAGACGAGGGTTTCGGATTGTGGTATATAATTCCGCAACAATTTTAAACTCCATAAACATATATTTCTGTAGTATTTGTGTTTGCACCCTAAAGTATAAGCTTTTTTTTTTTTTTTAGTCTGATAGTTAATAAGATTCAAAGTCGTTACCCTGTGTTTAGGTAGCGTGCCAACATTGTATGATTTAGGTGCGTAAGTGTTACCGACTGGATGATTGACTTACGATGATTGTCATATAATATTATCTTTGGAAATTCTAGCAGTTAACATACTGTACATTTTTAAAACGCGGAATTTTGTTTATGGTTCGGTTTACTCTTAATGTATGAACACGAACATTGCATAATATATTATCCATAACACTACTGTGTTAATAGCATCTGATTGGAAGCCTCTGGACAGCGCCATCTAATAAAATAAATTTATGGTTCTTTGAAATGCAGTTAATGGTTTTTGTTGTTTAACTTTTTTTTCAGTTTATTTTAATGACTAACATTGTAACATGTATTCCGAAGCTCAAAGTGATCATGTCATTACTCCAAATAACAACGACCATTTATCAGCATATTAGTGTTTAAAACATACTAATCCTCATATTCTATGCTATAACATATCTAACCAAACTACTAAGTTCAAAATGCCCCCCAGTGGCACAGCGGTATGTCTTCGG
>NW_013674723.1:14056-17782 GCF_000517525.1 Limulus polyphemus
GTGTAGCTTTGTGCTTAATTCCAAACAAACAAGTTCAAAATACGTTGCACTTCCGGTGACTCAACAAGTCTGAGGGCTTATACCGTTAAAAATCGGCTTTCGACACCCGCGGTTGAAACAGTACGGATAACCTGTTGTGTAGCTTTGTGGCTAACAATAAATAAATAATAATATTAAAAAAATATATGGTATTATGCCACCTAGCGATGCATGTAGAAAATAGACAGAAAAGGTATGCAATTTTTTTTATAAATATGGTAGTCTAACTATTTAATATTTTCTAAGATTAACAATTTTGTTACAGGTAACAGAGTCACGAGTTTTCACAATATATAATATTTATAGCTTGATACATCAAATGTGTTGTTCTTTGTTTTCTCTACATAGCTGGAAGACATATTAACGACTGCTAAACCTATTAGTGTGATAATCATTGTGTGACTTTAAAGATTTACATCGACCTTGTATTTTTTGTCAAACCTGATTTACGTTGCAAAAACTCCTTAAGTGAGATTCAGTAGGTGTATAATCATTCTAAAATCGATACACGAGCAATTATTCAAACACTGGTGTAGTTGAATAATCACTCAAAATTGATGTAACTTAATAATCACTCAAAATTGATATTACTTAATAATCACTCAAAATTGATATTACTTAATAATCACACAAACATCAATAAAATTGAGTAATCGCTGTAACCTCTCAGACATCAACATATCTGAGTAATCGTTCAAGCCTCAACATATCTGAGTAATCGTTCAAACATCAATATATTTGAGTAATCATTCCAAACATCGGTAATATTACAGCGTTGATCAGTACAGCAGTCTATCAAAAGGCCCTTAGAACTTGAAAAGACCCATAAAGGCATAATTAAATTAAATGTATTAAAGCTTTAGCTCTGACGCCTAGTTCAACTAATAAATTCAGCTTTCTGTGGGTCAATTGAAACTTCACCGTAACAGAACAACAAAGAGTCAGGTGTTGATAGTGCTGATAATTGAGCAGATGTTGTCCAAATAACACTTCAACTTATCAGAACAATAAACAGTCGCGATTTCTATGCAATAGCAATCGCCGATATTGTTGATCATTTAACGATTGTTGTTCGAATAAAACCTCAACTGAATATTAACATTCATGACTTCTTTAGCTGCAATTGTTGATATTGTCGATCATTTGTCAAGTAAAACATAATTTAACAGAACTACTAACAGTCACGATTTCTATGTAATGCAGCTTGTTGGTTATTCATTTACCATTTGTTTTCCAAATAAAATATCAAATTAACAAAACTATTAACAGTCAATAGAGTTGGTCGATCATTTATCAATTATTTTTCAAATAAAACCTTAACTTCTCAGAACTATAAACAGCCACGATACCTGCAATAGATGATGACCATTTATCAGTTGCCCAAAACCTCAACTTAACATTCACAATATCTTACCTGTAATAATACTGTTGACAAATTTATAGTGTTTCTTGATAAACACTTCATCCAATCTCTATGAAAGAACTGGTAAATATTTCATTATCATATTCTAGAATCTGACAATGAAATTAGTAAAGAAAGTAATAACATTCTAAATATTTGTCAATCAGATCTTCATAAATCAGTTAATTGCTATGTATGTTATTATCCACGCTGAATGTGAAGTATATATATATAAGAAGAACACTAATTCTATAAAGCGTGTATCAAGCAATTTCTCTACAAAAATGAAAAACGATTTCTAAAACTTTCACTGTTAATTTCGCGGATTCAAAGAAAAATTGAGATTTACTATATCTTAATAAAACGGTTCGAACATATAAACTCTCTAAAAACTCTCTTGTTCATTGCCCATCTATTGCTATTAAGACCTCAATCAGGTTACACCTGTTTAGATAGATTATACTTCCCAAGTTAACAATTCTAATATCGTTAGCCATATTATAACAAGTATATAAGAAATTTCAGAGTCAATTTTCAATTAATTCTCCACCATAAAAAATCCTAAAGTGGTTTTACTTTAATTCTTGATTAATTTTAAGATAACTTCATGTTACTTGTTAATTAACTTTGGTGTAGTTTCATGTTATTTTATGTTTAATTTCAAGATGGTTTTACTTTAATTCTTGATTAATTTTAAGGTAACCTTAGGCTACTTGTTAGTTAACTTTGGTGTAGTTTCGTGTTATTTTATGGTTAATTTCAAGGTAGTTTTACCTTAATTATTATTGATTTTAAGATAATTTTAGGCTACTTGTTAGTTAACTTAGCTGTAGTTTCATGTTATTTTATGGTTAATTTCAAGATTTTTTTTTACCTTAATTATTATTCATTTTAAGGTAACATTTATGTTCATTTCTGATTAATTTTTTGAAAACATATATGAATGGTGCATCAGATTAGTTCTCGTAGACACGTACCTTCGTGTTCTCAGTTAATTCTCTTTAACAGTTGTGAAAACACCTTAGTATTTAATATTAATTGATTCTCATTAAAAACTCGAAAATAGCTTTAACTTAGCATGAGTTTTATGTTACAATAAAATTGAAAAAAAAAAAGACTTATTTTGGTACCAGACTACGTCTTTATTATAAACTTCTAAAAAAAATATGATTCTAATTTCACAGAGGTTTCTAAAGTCAAGCCTTTTCATTAAGGATAATTTCACAGATAAAGGGAAAACGCTATGTGTCAAGAAAGCGTAATTTTATGTAGTTATAAAGAAAACGCGTAATTAATTTGCCTTTATTGTTTAAATAAGAAGCCAATAAGAAGTACAAGAATGTATACATTACTGGCATATAGTGTATAGTCTCTCTTTTTTTTTATCTCAGAAATCTAACTCAAACGATGCTTCTTCAGCTATTCATTTTTTATGACTCAAATCATCACAGTTTCAATAGCGACATTTTCTTGAAGAATCGAAAGTTTGATCCATCGTTATCTCCATTTGTCAGTTGAAATACTTTGTATATTGGCCAGATCAAGTCCAGAATATATTTTCTACTTTAATGGTTCAGGCTTACGACAAAAATTTCTACTACAGAATGTTAAACAACGATACACTTAGCATTTTTATTAAGATATAAATATTGTTGTGGTTTTAATTTAGGATATAATTCTAGGTAATTATACTGACGCAAATGACTATCAAATATTTAAAACAACTAGGGCTTATTGACACGGTCACTAGTTCGTGACTTACTGACACGATCTATAGTTCATGACTCTGTTATTACCCCCCCCCTTCTCCCCAGGCACATTTCAGTATAGTATATGATTATCTTATATTATCTAACACTTACACTTATTTCTGCCACGAGAACAGTCATTTGATTATATTACAAACATCAATTTTAAGCACAACCACACTGCGAGACTACCATCCCCCTTAATTTCTTCGTACCCACTTCGCTCTTATTTTTAAAATACACAATATCTAGAGACTTCATCTTCTTTGGGGCACAGCAAGGTCGGGGGATTTCTTTCCTCCTACTCTTCTTTTTACGCATGAGGTTTTGGATCCTAGCGTGGTTACTAGAATAATTCTTACTCTTCTGAACACATTTTCCTTTACAGAAATAGGCTTCAAACCGCTTAGGTTTAATGATCCAATTCCATTTTAGCTCTCGAAAGAGATGTTCATCGAGTAACGACAGCAAAGTTTAGTTTTACGTCCGCTAGTGCAGTCCAAAGGATACTTATGCTGACGTTTCTTATTAGGCCTC
>NW_013674723.1:18754-24478 GCF_000517525.1 Limulus polyphemus
CCGCTAGTGCAGTCCAAAGGATACTTATGCTGACGTTTCTTATTAGGCCTCGACCGCTTCGAACGTGCTGCAGATTCTGTTAATGCAATGTCTAAAACTGCCCGTCCGGGCGCTTGGTACGTAATGTTTGTTGGTTTCTTACGGTTCCTAGAAAGTTCTTTGGTGGCGATCTCTGTGCTGTTTACCGAGAGAAAGGTGAAGTCGTGAGCTTCACAGTCGGCGCATTCGATTTGAAGACCGAAGTTTAGAGCAGGGAACTCCATCCACGTTTCGACGGCTTTACCCAGGTCGAATACTTCCCAGCCGTCGGTGGCCAGCAAGACCTGCTGGGCAGAAACTAGATAACGCTCAGGATCCTTCAAGTGAGCGGGTTCTTGGAGCTGGTAGATGAAGACTGTAGCTTCTTTTGGCTTCTCGCTGTCCGCTAAGGCGTCTGATCGCCCTATACGCCCATCTGCTTCGTGATGGACTCCTTTACGAGCTTTGTAGATGCTGAGTTTAGCAGAATTTACAGCTAGGCCTCGAGTGCTGTTTTCCGAATGGTTAGGGAAATTTAACTGGAAGAATAAAGTCTGAAATCCTCTTTGTTGGGAAGAACCATTAGTGAAGTCAAACTGTAGTGGCACTGACAAGAAAAGAAAAAAAAACAATAGAATAAATGAATTTTTAACTGCACGCGCAAAAGAACAAAAGTATCTCTTTGGTTGGCCAATAAATATACTAAATATAATCACTTATTTCGTAATATTATCAGCGAATGAATATCCATCATGTTGCTTATGATATTAAGTCATGTAGAACCAAGAAGCACTGGCTCAGGGATTAGATTGTTGCCATATTGGGTCATGTAAAACCAGGAAACAGTGGCTCAAGGATTAGATTGTTGCCATATTGGGTCATGTAAAACCAGGAAACAGTGGCTCAAGGATTTGATTGTTGCCATATTGGGTCATGTAAAACCAGGAAACAGTGGCTCAAGGATTTGATTGTTGCCATATTGGGTCATGTAGAACCAGGAAGTAGTGGCTCAAGGATTAGATTGTTTACCTTACTTGATCATGTAGAACCAGGAAGCAGTGGCTCAAGGATTTGATTGTTGCCATATTGGGTCATGTAGAATCAGGAAGCAGTGGCTCAGGGATTAGATTGTTACCATATTGGGTCATGTAGAACCAGGAACCAGTGACTCAGAGATTAGATTGTTGCCATATTGGGCTATGTATAACCAGAAAGCAGCGACTCAAGAATTAAATTGTTGCCATATTGGGTCATATAGAACCAGGAAGCAGTGGCTCAAAGATTGGATTGTTTGCCATGTTAAGTTATGCAGAACCAAGAAGCAGCGGTTCACAGATTGGATTGCTCTCGTCAAAATATCAGTTACAGAATAAACCCTCCATCAAAACTAATTATACTTTCTTATTATTTCAATACTGTAAAGGAAAATAGTTTTGTCGTCTTATAAAATATTATACTTGATAGTTGGAACAGCCAAGATTGAGATAAAGAAGACTGGGCTGTAATAAGCGTCTTTTTTCACTCCGATTAATCATAATAGTGGAATTTTCAAATTCTTTAATCAAATACAAGTTGCTATTGTATTTGTAAAAAAAGAAACCTTCAGAAATCTGTCAAATAATATGTACATCAGCTTAACTTTACCTAGGAATAATATTTTAAAGTAATCACTTACAAATATCATTGTTTTTCAATAGCATATCATTCTGCCTTTGCCCCTGATAAAGACAGATCCACCTGTCGAAAGCGCTTGGATTTTATCAGAATATTTAGTGATTTACCAACCTTCTGTTTGGTCTACGTATTAATGTATTTCCTAAAATATTTTTAAGAAAAGGGTCAATCTTTAAGGGATCTTTAAAGTGATGCTTTTAACAGTTTAGTGTAGTTCACCGATGTGGGCATTAAATAATTTATTTAATTAAGTAAATTATTTTAAAGCATTATACTAAGTATCCTATTTTTACACATGAGCTCTAGAAGCCTTGACCGAAACACGCGCTGAGAAGTGACCACGATTAAATCATATAGAAATATAAAACTAACTAGAGGATTGGGATTTTCAATCTGAATGGCATCTTGTGCGTATGTAGGATAAGCTGCCAGATCTAAGACTCCTGGGATTCAGATACAATCGTCTCTAATTTTGAACTATATTGACCAAAGGGAGCAGTTAGTTAACAGCACTAGTCGCCACGAGGACTTTGCTCGGCTGTCTGAACAGAGTAACGAGATTGACTGTCACTTTTATAACGCTTCCGCAACCGAAAGTGCGAAGCGTTACGCGACATCACATCTAAGACTTTAGACCTTTGGATCTGCAGCCCGACTTGCTAACCATCTGACTAAATAAAATATTACTTCATATTCCGAATACTGTTTTCCTCTAAAGATTTGGGCCGAGCGTGGCCCATTGATTAGCGTACCGGACTGTGGATAAAACGTTTCGTGATTCGCGCCTCGCACTTTGGGGCTGTGGGTGGTATCGACTAGCTGCCTTCCCTTTAGTGTATCGCTTTAAAATTAAGGACGGCTAACGCAGATAACTATAGAGTAACTTTGTGCGAAATTCAACAAATAAGTGAAGACTAAAAGTTGACATTATGTCGTAGCAGCCTTTTCAATCTACACATGTAACCAAGACTTCATTTTTTGTATTATTAATGTAAAACATTAATCCATTAGAATCGCCAGCATTTGAATGCATCTCCAAAGCATCACACAGACTATGATAAAACAGATATAGTAATGAAGACTAAGCTTTGAATAAATTGATTATTTTTAAGTAAATACAGTAGGCTGTTTGTTTTAGAATTTTCGCGCAAAGTTACACAAAAGTTATCTGTGTATAACCAACCTTAATTTTATTCTGACATAATAGAAGGAAGGCAGTTATTCAACAAGACTCTTAGTCAACTCTCGGTTTTATTCTTGTGTGACCGAATTGCGGGAAATGTAATACACTCACTACCCTAAAGTGGAGAATGCGTTTTCTCGGTAACGAGACGCAAACCATGAACCCTCAGATTCACAGTCCGTAGAGAAACGAAGGTTGTTGTTATGAAGCACAAAGCTACACAAATGGTTATTTGTGCTCTGCTCACCACGGGTATCGAAATATATAAAATATGAATATAATTTTACCACATGCAGCTCGGCCCGGCATGACCGGGTGGTTAGGGCGCTCGACTCGCAATCTGAGGGTCGCGGGTTCTAATCCCCGTCACACCAAACATGCTCTCCCCTTTCAGTCGAGGGGGCGTTATAATGTGACGGTAAATCCCACTATTCGTTGTTAAAAGAATAGCCCAAGAGTTGGCGGTGGGTAGTGACTCTTCCCTCTAGTCTTACACTGTTAAATTATGGACGGCTAGCGCGAAATTCAAAACAAACCAAACCACATTTCCGTAATAAGGTTTTACTAATACGGAGGAAAAAACAGCTGGCTATAAAGAAACTTTCCACCTCCCACTCAAGTCGAACTATTGTCAAATTAGCAAAAAGCATTAACATTAAAAATAGACGATATACAAGATATCATTCTGTTGACGAGTTGAAAGAAGGTAAGTCGATAGTTTCACATCTTTGGATAAAGTCAGAGCCAGGAAACCATGTATGGAATAAGAAACGTAAGGGCCTGTCTAAGGCACCACAATGGGTTAAGAAGAAATGTCACATAATCAATACATTGACTGTTTTATAATCTAAATAAAACTTAATTTTACGTACTTAATATCTCCATGAACTATTTTATAATCTTATAGACCTTAATTTCACGTAATTGATATATATATAAATGAACTGTTTCATATAGAACTTTCAAACATGACAGAGTTTTGGTTTTTTTGTTCCTTTAAATTAACAATTTAGGCGTGGTGTGCTGTTATACAGTATGTTTATGTTTTACCATTGTGTAAGGATTATTATTGGGCAACTTAGGCCTAGTTATGCAGAAACACTGATCCAGCAAATGTGTCGTATACATTTATCCCGATATTCGGAATATCGGATTTGTTCTGGATTAAATGTATAATGTGAACAAGGCATTAAAAAGATCGAATCCAACAGCATATCCGAAGGTCAGTTTTGCGTGTTTTAAAAATAGTCCCTTTTAGCTTCTTTACTACGACACTTGAGCTAGTAATTTCTAAATTACATTCTTCTCGTTGCTATGTATATGAAATTACTAGCTCAAGTGTCGTAGTAAATAAGTACTTTGGTTACTCCAGTGACTATCTAACTTGGTTATTTAAATTACATTCTTGTCGTTGCTATGTCTGTAATAACCAAGTTAGATAGTCACTGGAGTAACCAAAGTACTTATTTACTACGACACTTGAGCTAGTAATTTTCTAAATTATATTCTTGTCGTTCCTATGTATGTAATAACCAAGTTAGATAGTCACTGGAGTAACCAAAGTACTTATTTACTACGACACTTGAGCTAGTAATTTCTAAATTATATTCTTGTCGTTGCTATGTATGTAATAACCAAGTTAGATAGTCACTGGAGTAACCAAAGTACTTATTTACGCAAGCGAATTAGTATTTTTATTAATTTGATTCGTTCTTATGGTTTCCTTTCTCGATTTTAAAACAAATCAATAACTATATATTAACAATCGTTTCAGAAAGGTGGATTAGGTGAAATAAGAGAGAAATTGCATGCTTTTTTTCTCTAACTCTTTCCAATCAAGTGTGACACATTTTTAACTCACTAACCCTAATATTAATCCAGTGCAACCAAGGTCCTCAGTTCTATCCCACTTTAGGCCTGACATGCTCACCTTTTTAGCAGTGGGACGTTACAATGTGATGGTCAATTCCCACTACTCATTGGTAAAATAGTAGCTCAAAAGTTGGCGGTAGGTGGTGTTGTCTACCTGCCTTCCCTCTAGTCTACCACTTCAAAATTAGGAAAAGCTAGTGCAGATATTCCTCGAGTAACTTTGCGCGAAATTCAAAACATACCAAAATGTCCCACTTTAGGGAGGAAGAGGTCAACGCTGAACCTGGCCCTCCTTGGACCACGACATGAACCGAATCCAGATGAAAAAGAAGAAACCCACTATAATAAACTTAAGCTAGCTCCCCTCAAAACTACTGCGTTGCAACGCTTTAGCTGGACTACGGGCGTGCTGGATGAGAACAAATTCATTGTTTAATGTTTCGTGTGTAATCAAATTCTTTGTTTAATGTTTCGTGTGTAATCAAATTTTCTGTTTAATGTTTCATGTGTATTTTGATGATGTGTTTAGGGGGATTATGTGACGCTATACTTAATTTTTTTATTTGGGTTTTGCTTGAAACACAGGAATTTAAAGCGCACTGAGCTTAAGCTTATTATCTTTATTCCTTTCGATATTTTCTGACTTTCTTCATTTGTCTCTCAAACAATTTTCCTGGTGCTCGTATTTACATTTTAACTATTACTTAGTAAGAATAACACATGTTTTCGGCAGGTAACTTTATAATATTGATGTATCTTTTTGTTGATGGTCACATATGTATACTTTTCCATTCTGAGACTAACACCGATCAAGTCGGGGTTGATAAGTTCTGTTATTGTTGTTGGAGTCTGAAGCTCTAATCATCGACTTTTCCATTCTGAGACTAACACCGATCAAGTCGGGGTGATAAGTTCTGTTATTGTTGTTGGAGTCTGAAGCTCTAAGAGTCGACTTTTCCATTCTGAGACTAACACCG
>NW_013674724.1:0-6562 GCF_000517525.1 Limulus polyphemus
AAGGGTTTGCTGAGATGCAGAATCTATGACAAAGTTGCACCTTTGGCCATCCAGCTTTCCTGTCACATAGACACTGTGTGAGCTTGGCATTTTACACCTAGCTGTTGGAACTTTCATGATGGGGTTGGTGAGTGTCCCTCAACACCAACCACTATTGGTCTCCTTGAGGCTGACTTATTGGTAATATTCTTCTTACACTGGCTCCTCATATGTCCTTGATTTCCGCAGTTCCAACAACCTTTCTGGGTAGCAGCCTTTCCTGTCATTGCATCTTCCCTGTGATGAAGTTGCCAGCATTGAGCTCTCTTGTGCCCAGGTTTGTTACAGTGCCAGCAAAGTCCCTCAAACTTCTCTCAAAGCTGCCCTTTTTTGGCCTTAAATCCAGATGACTGTACCAACCTCGGTACCTCTGTTCTGGACTTAATGTAGGATTCAAATTCAAGAGCTCTGGCCATTGCATTCTGCATGGTAGAGGGGTGTGCTTGCTTCACTTGTATCTTTAGTTGTGGACTGTCCAAGGCATCTACGAACTGGTTCCTCAGCAACAACTTAAGGAGATTGGGTGGTGCAGTTGGGTTGGCCTTGTGTGCCATGCTTTCCATGTCCTGTGCCAGCTCTTGCAGGCTCTCCCCTTTATCACGGACTCTCGTCCTAAACCTAGCCCTGTAGACTTCTGACTGATTTTGGGTTCCGTACCTGAGTTCTAGAGCCGCTACCAGTGCTCTATAGTTTTGCCTGTCGTCTGCTGACAACTGTCCAAGTATTTCCAGTGGTTGTCCCTTCAAGCTCGTTGCCAGATATACTGCTTTCTGCTCCTCTGCCAGAAGCTCAAATTGTGCTCTATATGCTTCCCACGGTGCCTTCCTATCGAATTACTGTGACTTCCTTCACACTGGATCACTCCTATTACTGACATTCATATCTGGGATGTGACTTCTAACAAGGCTGAAGATGTCTGCATTAGGGTTTAGCTGCAGGGTCTGGAAGGGGCTTGCCATTGTCTGGGCCTGGTTAAGTCGATGGCTATTGTATCCTCCTTGTGTAAAAGACAATAAATCACCCTTTAATGTATCTAATTTTTAAATTAAGCTTTTAAATTTACTAATGTTTTAAAACTGGTTTATTCTTTCTGAATACAACTTTGCGATACACTTAATTTCACCAGTCGCTCTATAACAAACGCTATAATTCACAACGAACTTCTCACGTGCTCAACAATATTCTTACTCATTACCTCCCGTTACTTCTTGGCCGGTCTTATATATATACAAGACTACGCCAATCTAGTAGTCTCCCGACATTTCATGAAGGTTCGAGAAGGAAGTGGCGTGATACGAGCGTCACGTGACCTGCGTTGTCGTAACAGTATGTTAGAGGTGGGCGTGACAAGTACATCTCAGTTTCTAATTGATAGCTACATAGACAAATAAGATTCAAGTCTGGGAAAATTATATTTCTCATGGGAATATCCACAGTATAATATTATCAAGAAAGGGGCGGTAAGCTATCAAAGACAAAATTTAGAGAACTTGTGTCACGATTGTCATATACGATGAATTTAAGATTTCAATTAAATATTTTCTTAGCAAATTAAGACACGAAAACTTATATGATAAAAAATATATGATGTATTAGCTACGTTTTGATACCAAATCAATAATAATGAGATTCATTTGAGTTTTGAAGATACGTCTACAAAGTTTGATTTTATGCGCTCTCCACTCCAATCGTTCGTTTGTTTTTGAATTTCGCGCAAAGCTACACGAGGGTTATCGACGCTAGCCGTCCATAATTTAGCAGTGAAGGCAACTAGTCATCACCACCCACCGCCAACTCTTGGGCTACTCTTTTACCAACGGGATTAATTACAGTGGGATTGATTGTCACATTATAACGCCCCCAAGGCTGAAAGAGCGAGTATGTTTGGTAGGACGGGGATTCGAACCCGCGACCCTCAGACTGCGAGTCCAGCGCCTTATCCACCTGGTCATGCACTCCAATCGAAGTGGGAGGGTTAATGTTTGCTTTTTTATATTTATTCAATATGTTCTTATATTTATCACAGAATATTTTAATAATTTGATTCAAAGTTTCTTTATAAAGTCCATTGAATATTGATTTCCATATCAATATTTCAACATCAATGATGAAATATTGCAATTTATTACAGATTTTACAAAACTTGAATAATTGCGAAGTTATAATACTTATACCAGACGAGTATTAAAACATGACTATTAAAAGAGGGTAAGCCATATATTGGAAAAGAAAAATGTTTTCTTTTATCAAAAACATTTATATTGATATCATTATCAATTATTTTAATTTCAATCTCTAAATAATGTGCCTCTGCATTAGAAATTGAAGTATTTTCAATTTCTAATTCTACCGGATAAATAGTATTAATAAAATTGTTTATCTCAGGAATATTCATACTAATTAAATCATCTATATACCTGTAAGTTAAGACAAAATTGTCTGGGTTTCTACAATTTTCAATAAACCCATTCTCATAAAAATAAAAATAGGTAAATTGGCAATACAAGTAGAATAGTTCGCTCCCATTGGAAGTCTTGAAATACCTGGTTATTAAAAAAAAATAATGATTATTATAAATGCAGAGACTTAATATATCTTTTATATTTTTAGAGCTAAATTTTTTTTCTTCCAGTACAATAAAAGGATAAAGAACTGTTCAATTAACGAATTCATAAGAGAAATTAAATCTTTCAAAGAAATTGTGGTATATAGTGTGGTAAAATCTGAGTAGTTTGTTGAAATGTTATTAATAGTGACTTGTTATTTATACAACGTATAAAAACAAACATAATAAAATATTGAGAAAACATGCCTTGCGTTATAAAATACGCCCAAAGCTTCACAATTATTCATAAACTGCTGTATTTAATTAAGTATTGTTATTTGTTATTAAGCACAAAGCTACATAAAGGGCTATCTGTACTCTGCCAGCTACCAGTATCGAAACCCGGTTTCTAGCAGTATAAGTCCGCACACATATCATTGTGCAATTGGGAGGCAGTTAATTAACGCAAACTAGAGACTAACAAATCCACACTGATACTGCTCTTACAAATCTTCAAAATATGATATCGATTTGTAAAATCTATAACAAAAAACGTAACAGATTTGTAGGATGCATATGCCATGGTAAATATATCAAGATGGTATGTAATAGTTGTTACGTATTCGAATTTCAAATAGCCTGAAATTGAGTTAAATTGTAATTTAGATTTAGTAGTTAAATATATGCCGATACATCTCCAGTTTATGATATTTGCCAACAAGATTGATACACACAGTTTTCTTTGTTTTATACAAATATGTTTTAATATATAAACAACAATACAATTTACAATAACAGTTATTATAAACAGTTATTACAAACAATGATTTATATACAAAAGTTCTACAAACATATAAGCAATACAAAGTCTTCTTTCTAGTCTGGAACTTCCTTGACATCTTATCGAGGGTTCAAGATGAGCGAGTTAATTACGAGTTGATGTCGGTTCGATTCGCTTAACGAGGAGCTAGCTAGCTTTGTCCTTCGTTATTCATCAGCCACACACGTCGAGTTTTCCACCGTGAAGTTATGTAACATTTTCGTAAAAATACTAATGTCCGATGAGAATCCACTGAAGTTAAATGGTTTGTAATGTTCGAACTTTGTAAGTGCTCCTGGTCAAATATCTGAAGTTTTCCGATTGATAAGTGTTATAACAATCACAGTTATAGCTTCCGAAGTTTATAGCACACTGACTATAACAAACTAATAACAGATACTGTTTTTTGGCGAGTCGCGTTGGTTATATTTATAGGCACGTGGAAAGTTTATAGAAAGTTCAGATTATGTAGCAATACAAAGCTCCACTAACGTTTATGCACATACTAATATTGTTGATTCGTACACTCGAGAATCTTCTACAACGTTAGAGAATAGGCAGGAGTTTCGCGATACATATTAACAGTATAAGTTATGTACACTTGTAATTATAAATTCAATTCAAGCAAACATCGATATTAAAATAAATATATAATAAAAATTCGTCACATAGCACATGCTTTTAATACAAGACTGGGTAAGTTATCCTATTAAGGAATCACAAATTTCAGCTTGTTGACAGTCAGTTTATACATACACATCTGGAACTGTGGTAGCTTTCGGCGGCCCTGCATAAAAGTAATATAAAAGATCCTTGAACAATTTTAGCACTTTTCCAAACTTTTTCTTAAGGAACGTTTCAGTCATCGATTTACTAGTTCTAAACATATTATTCACATTCTAAGTTGTAAACCGTCACATGTATTTTCCACGTTTATGTATTTCAGGGTCATTTTGGTGTGATTTTGTGGAAGGCTAAAACATTCCTATAACAACTGTTGAGTTAATAGGGTAAAACTAGGAGCGTAAAAAAACAAAACATACAAGAACAAAACAAAAACACATTTCTATATCATTAATAGAAAGCCATTACCACACTGAAAAATCATTAGCCATTACACTTGCAGGAACCTCTGATTACAGTTTATGCAGGTGGCGAAAATAATCCGATTAATAGCTTGTTAAAAACGGAGGAAACAAAGTTTATGTTTTTTGTTAACTTTAAATGTCTAACGATTTTGAGAAGTGTCAAAATGTAATGTTCACTAAGTTGATAATAAAGATCCATAAGATCAATGAAGACTGGTTTACAGAAGGCACAATTAGGTGGATTCACACTCACCCACGACCTATAGTAATCTCTTGTTTATTGAACCTCTCTCCAGAACTCATAATCAGTTATTAGTCTTAAAAGAAAATATTGTAGAGTAAAAGCATACAGGTTGCAAGTATTCAGACAATTACTGGAAGTAAATGTATGGGTTCAGGAGTGGCCTAACTATTAGTGTCTCCAGACTGTGAATCAGAAAATTCACGATTCGTAACCCGCTTTGCACTTTGGGGTTGTGAATATGCTATAACAAGAGCGCTGGAAGCAAATTTACATTGGCAGTAGTGAATTTAGCTATTCTAGGGCCCTAGGTGCAATCTCAACTTTGGGTCCATATCGGTAACATTACTCTTGACATTTAGATAATTCATAATGGTGTGAATTAATAACAAATATTGTATTAGATATATATAATAATATAAACTCAAACAAATAAAGAATACATACCTACCTCATATCAAAACTTTTCTGACTATTTTAACTGCAAACTGGTAAATAAATTCTTCGTAACTCATATGTTCTAATTCTTCGTTTTCTATGTTCAGAACTAAAATAAAATATAAACGATCCTGTGATATTGTGTTCCGTAAATAGTTCATCACTATTTTTAATATAGAAAATGACCTTTCACACGTAGCATTGCTAATAGGAAGAGTAAAAAATTCTCAGCACAGTTTTTACGTTTGGAAATGTCTGATGCAATCCATTCGAGAGTAAACTATACATGTCACTCGGGCAACAAACATTTTCTTCTTCGCAAAATGTTATAAAATGTGTTGTTTCTTCTTTAGACGACTCAGTGTTTATATCACTCATATATAAATTATATAAATATGATAAATTTTCGAACATTCACGTTTTTCTTTGTTATATATTGAAAAATTATAAAATATCTTAAAATGTTTATAAACATCACTGTAACTTCCAACTCTTTTGTCATTTTCAGTAATTAGTCGATCACAAATTACAAAGAAAACACTAAAAATAAATCCTATTAACAATACTTCATTATTAGTATTTTCTTCAAAGAATGCTTTCCGGTTTTTTCCCTTCTTATTTCTTCATAAAATATTTCGTCACCAGTGGTTAATAAATTACTTGCTTCATTTTCAATTGATTCAAAATCATTTCTTAATGCAAAGATGATTTTATTTTCAATTATTCTACTAGTGTTTTTCATTTCAGAATATTCAGCTTTAGGTATTGTAATGATAGATTTACCGCATTTACTGGTTGCAATATTTTGGACCAACATGAAATCATCAGTTTTGTTTTATAATAATCAAACTTTTAAATTTAAGATGTAGTTTCTATTCTAGTGTTAATTTTTTGTTCAGGAGTTTCAGTAATTTTCAAAAGAGCTTCCTTGATATTGCAAAAATTGTTTTAAGGTAATAAACAGTGTCTGCTTTTGCAGACCATCTGGTCTCGCATACTTTTTTTAATGTTGTTTGACAATCCGTATGAATGTTCCATGTTTGTGTAGAAGCAGAGAAAAATCAAAATAAGTTTTACACAAAATAATGTCGCTTCAGCACATAATTCTGTAGCTTAACTGCAGACTAGATTTAACGAATGGCTAAGCAGTGATGTAAGAAGGAGTTACAAACTGGGGTGCTTGTCTAGACATGCAAATTTTACAACGAGAGATTGAAAGTATAAAGAGCTACTAAAAGCAGCTCCCATGCTGCCAAAGACAACTCAATCTAATGGTTTGAGAGCATGCCTTCCAGAAAATTAATATAATTGTTACGTCTCCGTTTGTTGTCGTTAAAGTTTCGTCGGAACGAAGTTACGGAAAAATCAATTAACAAGTCTTTACTTAATAA
>NW_013674724.1:7562-9249 GCF_000517525.1 Limulus polyphemus
ATATAATTTACAGTTTTTATAAGTCAAACATGTAAAAGTGTGGCCCTGGTTCCGACGCCTCTGGCTAGCACAAGGTGTAAATAAGGCTGATATTGCTTGCTTGGAGTCGCGAATATTTACCAGCCATATTTAAAGTATTATCGTAGGTTTGTCCTCTACAGTTTTTGATATCTAGATTTAATACTTGCAAGGTATTTATCACAACTTCCTCTAAAGTTTCGGCAGTGTGAAATTTTACAGGAATAAGTTCTTTGATTTGCTCGTCTTTCCCAATATAACTTATCATAAAAGTTAGTTGATTAATGTGACTTACGTCCAGTGTTAAATCAACAATTATGGCAAAATAAGTTACATTTTTAACTTCGTTTGTGAATTTAATCTGAAGCTAATATGCCATAAATTCTGTGAACTCATCACAAGTTTGATGTAACAAGTTGTAAGTCCACGACCCTGATTATTATAGCGTTACAAAAAATCAAATTCGCTAAGATACTTAAGACAACCTAAATAATTACCTTTTCTGTTTGAATTTAATCTTTCGTCATGGCCTCTAAATCCTAATTTAAAGAACAATTTTACAGTAGCTAACACGTGTTTCAAAAATTTAATACAACCGAAATTAGTACAACGCCTTGAAAGTTTGTACGTGGCAAATATGTGGTATTTAGATATTTCATGCTCAATCAATTTGCTGTGTACATTTTTACAATTACAAAAACCTGTAATAAATTTACTTGGAAGGCTTACTTACTTATTCGGGAACAAGTAAATAAAAAAAGTGAAAATATTTGTAATTGGATGTATATAGCATGACCGGTTGTTTGTTGTTTATTATTAAGCACAAAGCTACACAAAGGGCTATCTGTGCTCTGCCCACCACGGGTATCGAAACCCGATTTCTAGCGGTATAAGTCCGCAGAGATGCTGCTGTTCCACTGAGGGGCAAAAAAAAAAAAAAGAAGAAAGAACAACAGAAACAAGAAAGAGATGCTACTCTGTGCAAATCCCTCCTTCACTCCACCCCTCCCTACATTCTGTAAGTACAGTCAATGTAGGGAGGGTTGATGTGTTTCTGTTCTTTTTGCACCAGCCATCCCTACATCTATTTAAAAATATTTTAGATTCTCTATGTACTTGTTTGGAAACTTTTTTAGGTGACGCTGCTCTAGCAAAACAAAATGTCGTATTGTAGGAAAGTACGCCAACCTCAAACTCTCTACTTTTAAGATCTTCTATTTAGTTTAAGTATTGTAGAAAACTAATTTACACTCAGCACTGTATGTGTGATTTCGCCGAAGAACTTGCTTCGTTTTTAAGTTATAGCGTGAGGAGAAGAAGAAGAACAAACGGGGGAATTTCAACCTCCGTTTTCTCGCTACAGACAAAGGTTGGCTGAACTTTACGAGCTGTTTTGTGTAGGAATGGTGAAGCACTTTTGAGTCATGCCCATAGCTTGTTTGCACGTATTAGACAAGCCATTCACGTTTTTCTTTTTCACCATTCGACTTTAAACGATAAAAATGCTGTTCTTGCAAACTTCTAAAATAACTTCTGTTGCGTTCTTGATACATTTTAATTTGCTCATGTCTCCAATATTTTCGGGTTTATTTATTATACAACAGTCAATAGATTTTTATAGTATTTTGGCACTTGTGTATAAAGTTAAAATCATAAATAATTTTCAACG
>NW_013674724.1:9361-18977 GCF_000517525.1 Limulus polyphemus
AAATATTTTATTTAGGCCTATCTATGGCCTTCAAAAAGTTGACGACTGTATATGTTTCGACGTGACCGGATGACGTTGTAACATCGAAATATGTAGTCGTCAACTTTTTGAAGGCCATAGATAGGCCTAAATAAAATATTTTTAATTGTGTACCAGTTTAACGTTGAAAATTATTTATGATTTTAAGTCAGTAGATTCGTCGGTAATTATATCTGGCCATAAATCAATATCCAGTGAGTTGGTAATATTCAATGTCAGCTTGATTTGGATTGGATCATTACTTCTAGTTGAGGCTGTAATTATTTAATCATCATAAGATTCACTAGCAGATGAGCTAATTCCTTCACATTCAGCCGCATGGTGTTCTAGGAAAAGCGAAATTGCACCAATCAACTTCTGTAGTTTTTTTTTACATTTAGTTATTGTTCTTTTCTTTGTTCTGCACCAGACTAGTGTACCCTTTTCACTTTTCTTAATCCACAATGTGATTAAAAAGAAAGACAACACTTGAAAAAAAAAACAACACTAAATACCCGTATATGCTAAATTTCCTTCCATTAGGCGCTTGCAGCAGTTATTCCCACTTGTGGATGCCAGTTGGCTGAACACCACTTGTCACAGCAAAACAGCCACAGGGTGGCAAAATGCATGTTGCAACTTGTGTTTGTCTGCATTTTTACTTGGACGGTCTTGGCATGAGACCTCGAGGCTGCTGTCAAACATTAGGTCCATAATTATTTTTTATTTCATCGATAGAAACAACACTGCAGTGACAATGTTCCGCGTTATTCGGAAATATCAAATGATATTGAGCTGTCAACTTGTCAGAGGAATTTACCACTTTGATACACTTGAAGAACACAGCCCAAATTGTAAGATGATGGACAATACTGTTATTTCTTTACGTGTCTAAGCAATTACACCTTCAAGAAGTTAGACTATGTAAAGATCTTTGTGAATTATATTTGTAAAGTTGTTTTAAATGACAAATAGATGAGTTCTCGATCAATAACAGAAAGTAGTAACTTAGAAGAATAAAATAATTTCCTAATGTAACACAAATAATGAGAAGTTCATAAATGTACATTTAGCTTTCTGTATTGTTATGTAAAGTGTAAGAATATATGAATTTGTTTTGCTGACTGTAAAGTTCAGTAACATACAAAATCCGTTTTTCATTGTCAGAGGTAATGTATAGTGGACATACAGTTTGTTTTGTTTGCAAAGTTTATTCTGTAATGATAGACAGTAAACATGATGTATTTATAAAATGTGAAATAAAAGATATGTACTTTCTTGTCTTGTATCATAAGAAACAAAAAAATTGAAATATTTTCTCAAGAATTTTTTTTTATTGTTGTCACAGTTATTTTAGAGATTTTGTTTGTTCTTAAAATCTTCAAAGGTAGTATACATGTACATTATATTTGATAAATCTTGTATAAAGTCGTCTTTCTCTACAGTATCCCAGAAAGTTTCATTGATAGAGCCTGATGAATTTAACTGTGTTACTCTTTGGTTAAACATAGATTGAACAATATATTTTTTACTCTTCTCAGTGCAAATCTCAAATATAACCATACACATTCATCATAATTTAAAATGTTACAAGAATGATGAGTTTGACTAAATTCGTCGATTTCACATGCTTCACGCTGTTATTCCTTCAGTACTTGTAAAATATGGTACACTTGTTCAGCGTGTGTATTTATAAGATTTGATTTAATCTGATTATTCAATTACTTTTCATTATGAATTATACTATTTAAGTAAGTATCAAAATGAGAAATCTGTGCTCATAAATTCTACCATTCTGAATTTGATAAAACAAAGAGAATCTTATCAGATATCATATCAATACCATGATAATCAAATTGAAATATAAACAAAATAGAGAGAATATTATTAACAGGCACAACATGAATTACACGATTATGTCCTTCTAGAACAAAGTCTTGTTCAGTTTTGTTCTGTACAGCTACACTAATGTTTCAGATCCACTGTTAAAATTACTCCCATTCTGTTGAAGAAAAAATGATACCATCCTTGGTTGGATATAATTTTCCTTTTCCAAAGTCCTTAAACTGTCGAATATGAATATTCAAATTATTCCCATAACCTGATAGAGTGATGTAGCTGTGGTTTCCAATAAGATAGGCGTGAGATGAATCAGGTGCTTCTTCACGTTGTATAATAATATAGGAATCTGTCGTTTTTTTATCTTTTAATGGTTCTTCTCCAATGCTGGATTTGGTCTTTTTTTTTTAATTGCATTAATATTAGCAGCATTTCTTTTCTTTCCAACAAACTTAAATATAGTATATAGTTAGTAAAACACACCAACATTATTTATTAGTATAATGAATATTACTGAAAACAAACATTACTATATCAAAGAAACACAGAAATTAGATTTATAACCAAAGAAAGATATATATAACAATATACTTACATTTAAAGATTGGTTCATCATTCTTTCTACATCTGTCTGATTATTAGTGATGAAAGGGGCAGGGTATTTATATTCCAAAAGTGACCCAGATTTGACTGAACTCTCGTCTGTTTCTTATAGACAGATATTAAAAATTTGGATATGTTTTAACATGTAACTGAGTTTATCAACACTAATCAGAAACAGCTAACTCTGTCACCATTTACTCACATGCAAATATAATCCATTGCATCGTATAATGAAATATTAAATCCCATACTTTTCACATGTTTATTATTTACTGATTTTTAAATTCAGTGAGATACAAAAACTCTAGTAAAGGTATGGTGAACATTAAATTTATGTAGAAAATATGTTATTTTGCAGAGTTTGAACTGTATATTTTCAATATCGGCCTAGCATGGCCAGGTGGTTAGGACGCTCAACTCGGAATCTGTGGGTTGCAGGTTTGAATCCGTGTCCCACCAAACATGCTCACCTTTTCAGCTGTGGGATACTATAATGTGACAGTTAATCCCACTATTCGTTGGCAAAAGAGTAGCCCAAGAGTTGGTGATGATTAGCTGCCTTCCCTCTAGTCTTACACTGCTAAATATGTAGCTTTTTGCAAAATTCAAAACAAACAAACAAACTATTTTCAATATTAAGTATAGTTTAAATACATAAATGACGACAGTGTATTGTAATTATCTTGTTCAACTTTTGTTTTCATAAAATGTTTCCATCATATTGATCCCCCTCTTCTAGTAAAACTGTGAGTCAGATAGAGTGTTTTACATTCAAATGAAAGTGTTATCTGTTTTAGCTAACACATTTGTTTTAATAAAAGTTTCCATCATATTGCTCACCCTCTTCTTTTATTAAAACAGTGAGTCAGATAAAATGTTCTCCATTCAAATGAAAGTGTTATCTGTTTTAGCTAACACAAAAGGTCAAGAGCCTTTCTAAACTTAATGTCCTGCCATATATATTTTTAAAACCAAAGCCAGTCAATGGTCCTGAATATCAATACATGAGTCATGTCAGGAAGTAACCATATAGACTATAAACAGTTTGTAAGAAGCAAGCTCTACTAGACAAAGAGGTCACAACAGTAATTGTCATTCATGTAGATTCTTTAAATTCAACTGACTTATATAGCTAAACATAAAAATAAGTGTCCTTTTCAGGACAAATGATCTGATACATAGCAACACCGAATTTAGTTGTTACCGTAACATTGTTTTGTATCCATTAATTATATTTTTTTTTGGGGGGGGGGTATGGAAATTACAACATGAGATAGTTAAACTGAACTTTTGACCGATTGTTTATAAATATATATAAAATCTTACATACTGAGTTGGAATTAACATAATTTATATAAAAGCTAATCCGTTAAAATCATAAACAATAATGTTTAAACTACCTGAAGTTTCGTTAAGTATGTGTGATAGTATATTGGATTATGATAAAACATTAGTTTTATATAAGAATACTGAATTGTATAATTCATGTTACCAAAAGACTTTGAAATAATCACTTGATTTATAATTAAAGGTCCTTATGTGCATTTGGAAAACTAATAAGTTTAAATGAAAGATACGAAAATAGATTTTCTGGCTTGTAGAAATGAAAGCATTACTTAGTTTAGACAAACACAAGGTCAACTTGCCTGCAGCTGTTATGCATCAGTGCTCACCCCGTTCGTATGAATGACCACGTGACGACCGCCTAAGAATCAATGCCTTAACATTAGACAGTCTCAAAAGGGAATGTATGGATAAACAGAGACTGAATATCCACAATGTTAATGACCACACTGAACTTTGAATTCTATCAGCCTCTCTATTCTTAGTAAAAGGTTGACATACTATTAGCTGTGAGTCAGTAAGGGTGAAGTGTTATTTGGTGATTGTATGCTTTCAGTGTTAATGACATCAGTTAGAAAGAACACAAATACATTAAACTTTGTATTTCCTATTTAACACTGTAGTTTTGAACATGTATGTGATGTAAGTTACATCTCTAATGTAGAAGAAAGTTCAATTATATCTGTCCCCAAAGATTTATGAAGATATAGTAAGTGTTGCTATTCTATAATAGTGATTAAACACAATTATTATGTAGCAAAATTATTTACTACAGAGTTTATTAACTAGATGTTAAAATTAAAGTTAGTGAAACATGCATTATATAGAAAGTTTCTATGTTAAAAAAGTGTCCTTTGCAGGATGTAAAAAATTACAGAATGAAAACTATAATCTGTATGTTAAATCATTGAATATTTATAAAAACATTAGTTAGGTATGATAAAATTATTTCATGACAGATAATTTGTAAATTATTTGTCTCGTTCAAATGAATGTGTGGTAAAAACTGGCATGGGTAGTATTGTTTTATCATTAAATAATGGTTTTAATGGACATTGATGTTGTAATCAAATGTTGAGACACAATGAAAAACAATTTACCTTAGTAACACAATGTATATGTAGAACAACATCCACCTTTGTAAAACATGAGTAAACAAAAAGTATGAAGTAACAGCTCAGAATTGCCAAGTGGTTAGGGCACTCAACTCACAATCTGAGGGTTGCGGGTTCGAATCCCCGACCCACCAAACATGCTCGCCTTTCAGCCGTGGGGGCATTATAATGTGATGATCAATTCCACTATTCATTGGTAAAGGAATAGCCCAAGAGTTGACAGTGGGTTGTGAAGACTAACTGCCTTCCCTCTAGTCTATCACTGCTAACTTAAGGACAGCTAGCGCAGATAGCCCTCATGTAGCTCTGCGTGAAATTCAAAACAAACCAAGTGAAGTAACGAGTGTAAAATGATTGTCATAAGTTTCTATGTTAAATAAGCGTCTTTTTCAGGACATTAAGTGATTTACATGTAAAGGTCAGGAAATGTAAAAAAATTGATTAAATATACAACTAATGAATTAGTGTTTTATCTATAAATCGATTGTATTAAGTCTAGCCTTTGATTACATGTTAAGACATGATCTCATCATGATTATGGTTCCACTTGTGGAACTATAAAGCGCCCACTGGTGACGCTTCGTGGAACTATGATGACATCATCGTCTCTACCCATTCCCTCCCTTTTCCAAGGTCAACACACTTGTGGCGGCGTGTTGCGCGGTGTCCGAGATAACTACTTATATTTATTTTCACAACATGTACTAGAATTGAAAAAAAAAATCATTTTAACTTATTTATATATTACATTCTTTTTCTGTGACTATCTATTTCTTTCTTTCCTGGGACACAAAGGTGGTTTGATTTGCAAACGAAATTTTTTGGAGAATCTGGGATATCTGGCCTTGATATCTGAAACAATGAAAATATATTCGGGATACTCCTGGCGAATATAGGAGGATTGGCAAGCCTAGTGTTGTATATGAATTAATGAAATATAAAAGGGCTATATAGCAGATTTATCACAGTAAAATTGGGTAGTCCTACCTCAATATTGTTTGTTTGTAATTAAGCACAAAGCTACACAATGGGCTATCTGTATTTTGCCCACCACGGATATCGAAAGCCGGTTTCCAACGTTGTATGTCCGCAAACATACCGCTGTGCCACTGGGGGGCTACCTCAATTATATATTTCACGGCGCATTCTTGCTTATTATCACTATTTGCCCTTACAAGTGGCAGTAGACAAGCGGAGAAAATAAACTACAACACAACTAGCGTAGTTGTTCAATTATTGCAACAAAAAATAATAGATATGAATATATTAAAAACAAAAGGAAAACAAAGATAGTAAATTTATAGTAACTAAACTATTTTTAAGTTCGTCAAAGCACAAAACACAAGAGCTTCCGACAGGCTTCGTCCCCCTGACGCACCCATTTCTTCCTTTACGTAAAATTTTAAAAATATCTAGCAGCGCACCTGAGGCATAGTACAAAATTATGAGCGTTTAGCGTCAGTTTGTTGAGAATGTTAATAAAGGGAAACGATTTTTGTTTTATATAAATATATTAAATATTTTCTATAAATATTATGGTACATTTTAGTTTGTACAGTTTATAGGTATATTAATACGTTCATAGACTGAATGTAATATTTGGTCTACAATGACGCACAACATACAAAATAAGAAGGACCTATAGCAGCGCCGTCGCTTGTCTTAAGATATTGATGGAACATAACATCGTTCAGTAATAAAAATATTCGTACCAAAAAATAATTAACTGGCCAAATTATTGCTACTTTCCCTCTTGTCTATTAACTGATGTTTGTTCGGTTGATAGCAAAGACATATTGAGCTAACTAATGTGTCCACCGCAGGGAATCGAACCCCAGATTTAGTGTTGTAAGTTCGTAGACTTACTGCTGTCCCACCGGGGAGTGGGGGTGGGTGGATAGTCTATTAACTCGAATAATTCAACGCGTTGTCAGGGTGCTTGACTTACAATCTGCGGGTAGCGGGTTTCAATCCGGTCACCTTCTATTCGTAACGAACAATCCCACTTTTCCTGTCCCCCAGTGGGTAAGCGGTAATTTACGGACTTACAACGCTAGAATCCGGGGTTCGATACCCCGCGGTGGACACAGCAGGTTGTCCAATGTGGCTTTGCTCTAAAACAAACAAATAAAGAAACAAAACAATTTTCCTTGGGAACGGAGTAGTCCAAAAGTTGCAAATAGCTGTTTTTTGACCAACCGCCTTCCCGCTACTTTATCGTTATTAAATTAGAACTGGCGAGTAGCTTTGCGCGAAATTCAAGAAAACAAACAAACAATATTTTAGCTGCTTCAATCCATGGGGGCTTTAATCCGCTTAATATGAAAAAAACAAAAAACAAAACAGAAACAGTGTCAACTCCCTTTTTGAAAATAGACAACCATATAACTATAGATTTTTCGCAATCACAATCTCCCGTGTCGATTTCTACTATTATATCCAGAATATAATTCAAAGAGATTGTTATCAGATCCATAACAGACAACAAAAATACATCATAGTCTTAACAATAGTATAAGGGAGGATGTAATTTTACGTTCGTTTTCTCATAGTGTCGTCTAGAAAGCAATTGTTTTTGTTTTCTTAATGCAAAGTTACACAGTGGACGTTTTTCACTCTGTCCACAGCGGGACATCGAGCTCCGGATTTCAGCATTGTAAGTCCGTTGTTCCACTAAGTCTCTTTGTTCGGGTTTGACGCGTTTTCACAACTGAACGCATTCAGGTTTTAATGTAACGAACGGAGATAGACAGAATATAACAAGTGAATAGTGAATTACTGGGATTGCTTAGTTATGAGTTCAAAATCAGGGACAGCTGGCACTAATAGTTATTGTATAGCTTTGCGCAAATCTCAGAAACAAATAAACTGTCAATTCTTGCCTAAGCTAATTATGACTTTGTGGTGCATCATGGAGATATATACGGCACCTTAGTAACATTTTAAAAGGTAACTGATTAAGGATATATCGGGGAAAATAATCGTTCTTATTTTTCCAACATACACAGGTGTCGCTTTTTTATATGAGAATCCTGTATTTATTATGTATGTATATATTGGATTACTTAATTAAAATAGTCCTGTAATGAAGTCCGCACCATTATATCGCAAAGCAAATAAATACTTATAAGTGTTTTATACATTCTTAATGATGTATAATCTTTGTGATTTTGAATCTGTATAAGAAAATTACTTGACATGCATAAGTAGTTTAAACTGAAAATAGTTCACATAACATTTTCACTTGACTAATAATAACAATAATAGCGAACATTGAAAAAAAAATGAGAAAACACAAATTAATTTGTCATGGATTGGCTCATATGTTGACGCAATTATCTGACACTCGTAATGCAATAAACATTATCAAAAGAGAAAGTAGATTAAAGGAAGTGAGATGTTGTTTTTGTGACACTAACTATGAGTTAAAGACAGCACTTTTAAATCTATAAACTAATAATACTTACAGTTCATACGCATGGCCTATTTTCCGTGGAGCTATCTTTCAGATCTTTCTTGTAAACTTCATTATCTACTATTTACCATTTGTTACTCTACAGTTATCCAATAGGCGTGTCAGAATTATGTGCGTCAGATTTTACTTTGAAGAGGAAGAAATGGTGAATAGCTCAAGAACCGATAAAAACATTTTAATCTCTACGAACAATGTAGATTATCACATTTATTTATTTTTAAATTCCAGTTTTTTTTTTTTTTACAACTTGCTATCTTAGAACAATAAAAATGTTTTTTTTCATGAAGACAAAATATAAGAACCAACGATAATATTAAATAACTTTATGTACACTACAACATTAGAGGAAATATTAGGGAAGGATAACCTGACAATCACAAAAATTCAAAAAAGCAAACAATACGTGCAGATGTAAATATTTTAACTTTCATCATACTATATAATAGTTTACCTTGAACTAACCATGCGCCTGCGTGCACTTCTTCAATCAAGATTAGTCAGCCTTCAAGGTTCCCTTGACAACCTTTCCTGGTCACGTGATCTTTACATATTTTTTACCTTCATTACCCCATACATCTTGACCTTTACCCTTTATAATTTTAAAGAAGAAAAGTCAAATATTTGAAAGCACTTGTGTTTCTGGGTTTTTAAAATCTACTGAAATTTTATGGTGATCCGTTGTGCTAATTCTGTTATCATGACTTATATTACAGTTAAATATTTTTCACGAAATTCATGTCTACCTAAATTTTCTGACTATTCAATTATTTACCTATCCAGTCCCTTTACTACTACTCAATGCTCACTTTTAATTCCGGCTATCATTTTATCATATTGAATCTAATTATAGTTTTAAAATTAAACTTTCATGAATCTTCTATTTTAGGTCATCACACTGAAAATAATCTAACGTAAACCACTGTTTATCCTATTGTTACGTCTCTGGTCGTTTGTTAATTTCCCGTAAAAATTCTTCCCGAGGAACTTCAACGAAACATGTCTTTTCTTTAAATAAAACTAGTTTATTCTTTCTCAATACAACTTTGCAATACACAGAATTTCCGCATTCACTTTAACTTAAACACACGCTAGAATTCACAGCGATTCATGTACTTTACTTACGGTAACTACCGCTCATTTGACTCAATTACATGTCTCTATGCCGTCACTTTTTCCTCTTCGCTTTATTTGCCGGACTTATAGACTAAAATAGAGGGCGCCT
>NW_013674724.1:19910-25522 GCF_000517525.1 Limulus polyphemus
ATTATCATATTCAATGGATTTGTCACAAACTACAGATTCAGGTTTTTAATCCTTGAACGTTTCTAGTGTAATGAAATCTTTGTTTCTTTTTTCTTATTAATGTTTTGAAGGCTCTGCATCTACTTTGTGTCAGGTGCCCACTTAGGATCAGCGGTAAGTCTGAAGATTGATAATGCTAAAAACCAGGTTTCGATACCCGTGGTGAGTAGAGCACAGATAACACATTGTGCAACTTTGTGCTTAACAATAGACAAACTTCTTCTTAAATAGCTAATTTTGTATTTTAAGAATTTTTCTTCATTTAGCCAATTCCACAAATGAATAATTACCAACAAGACTAAAGCTTATCAATTACGTCTTTTAATGTGACGTACCCCAATCCTCTGTTGCTTAGCATAAATAATAATACCATTGATTTATCACTTAGGTTATACAACTATTTGTGTTATATAACTGTAGCTTATCAATAAGGCAAAATCCGGAGTTTGCAGGATTGACAACATATAACGTAGAGTGCGCTAGCACCCTTTATTTAAAGATGACACAGACGCCCATATTAAAACAATACAAAATACATCTGGATTTTATTTTCTACAGGTCATCAGAAGCTAGGTTTGAAGAGCTACCCGGCATAGTCGCTATATCACTGGTGTATATGCCGCTTTTCAGCTATCCAGAGCGTAACAAAGTCGAAAACTGGCCAAAACCGAGATTTCTTATTTTCGTTCATCATCATCTTTCTTCACCAGGCCTGGCACTTACCTAGTTCTAATAGTAACTATAATTTATCATCATTTTATAAATCAAAACAGTCTTCACGATTTTTGAATACCTATTTTATTATTATTCTATGCAAAATAAAAATAACTAGTCACAATTTTAGTTTAAACGATGCTATTACCCCTTGAAACTTGCTTTATTACAGAAATATGGTGTTCCTTTAAAAGCTTAAGTACAGGGTAAAACAGGAATTACCAGCTAATTACAGATGACTGTAACATATAGAATACTCAATGTTTTGTACATTATGCAATTGTTGTCTTCAGGGAGCCAACCCCTATATTATGTATGAAGTAAAACAATACACACACACAGGTAATTATAAGCTAGTTATGAAGAGCTACCTGCCATAATCCCTCTAATTCCGATGTATATGCCGCCTTTCAGGTATTCAGAGCGTCCCAAATTAGGAAACCGGCGAATAGCCAAAACCGAGATTTCATATTTTTATTCATCATCATCTTTCTTCAACAGACCTAGCGCCTACCTAGTTCAAGAAGTGACTATAATTTTATCATAACTATTTGTGACACAAAAGTCTTTCACGTCACGTGTGAAATTGATGTCAAAAATTGACCTACGAGGTTTACAAGTTATTCAGTGTTGAATTTGAACGCGCCCCACTGTTTGCGTAGTTGGATTTTGACATTAACAGTTTAAATTCTCGTTGTATTTGGGATTACATGGTGTAATGCTTTAAAAAGCGTTTGGCAATCAAACTTTCCTATAGAGAGTATATGAGACAGTCTCTTATTTACTTCTCCTTTTGTACACCAGGGAGTAATAGTAGCACGTTCAACGTATTCAACATTAGACTATCGTTGATGCTGCTAAAATAGTTTTAAAAGAGAAAAGTATACTTTAACACCTGCCACACGAGCCAGCCCGGCACCTTGATGTGGACAGAAAAAAAAAAGTCATTACGGAAAGGAAGGCGTTGAACATTATTTTCGAGGCATACAGACTGTGACTGGACCCGAGACCCTGAGAGCTAACATGGAGAAGTTAACTTGTAAACGTAAATAAAACGATGTAGCAATGGAAAATGCTTGAAATGTTCGAGATGTGGTTGTGAATGTGATGGTTTAAGTGTAGCGATTAAGCTAAATCGTGTATCCTGGTTGGATGAGGCAAACACTTATTCGAAGATATTCCAATCGATTTGACACTTCAGCTGAATCGGAGATTCGTCAATTGATTACTGCATTGAGAACGAAACATAAAAAAAATGGGCACAATAGTATCGTTATCTCTAAAAATATGGATTGGAATCGGACATAAGAAGTGATTAGTTTCAATACTGTGTGAAACTAACGACACGGTAAAGCCCAAAGATGCAGTGTTAATATAATGATAGGTAGAGAAACAACAATTTATAAGCATAAGGAAAAGTTTTATTGATAGCGGAACATACTACATGTTTCAATAGAACATTGGTCTGTCTTCTTCAGATAAATTTTTTCCTTATATTTATAAATCGTTGTTTGCCTTCCTATTATTACATGATGATGTCTCGAGCGATTATCAGATTTAAAATGTCATTTCTGCGCTGAAAAGTGAATATAAGAAGGATGGTATTATGTCTAGTATGATATCACCATAGTATAATCTATACAAATTTCATCATGTCATATTTACATGAATATTTAGTTTTTTCTTCGATTTAGAAGTTGTGCCGAGCTTTATTCATCGAGATCTATCGAAATAACTCTAAATCACCAGTTTCCGGAATGACACCTCTGTTGACCATCCTAGGCTCAGTACTGAAAGCCTTGGCTGGTTTGTGTGGCAGGTGGTAAAATAATAATGAAAACCAGGTTTTCTTATTGTAGTAGTTCAGTCAAGTTAGATATTATATGATACTTAAATTTCATTCTAAATGATATTTTTAAGATTTAAATGTTCCGCTTTTTATCTATTTTTACAGAATGTTATTGAGTATGTTTGGTCTGGCTCTGAACGCTGTTCCACCAGTCAGCAGAACATTTTTTGAATTTTACTTGTCAACTATGTGATTGTTCTTGCATATTAGACTATAGTGAAACACGTCAGTATTAAGCAATAGGGGAGGGGTAATGTAAGGGTTAAAAGATCTAATATCTAGCCCAATGGGAAAAGTCAAATTAGTTATAGATTTCAAGCACATGAAATGTTTTGTAGAATTTCTAAATAAAGAAACTTTCTATGATAATATTAGCTCAAATAACTTTGGATAATGCCACTTATGTTTCATTTATAATAATTTATTCTACTTGACGGATAATATGCTAGAACAAGCAGATATTACAGGTATTATTACATTTGGCTATAAGTCAGTATTTCATAAACAAAGATGTTTGTAGTTTTCGTAAATAGTGTATTAGTATATCTAATTCCTGAAGTTTTGTTAATAAATGTTTCAGTATGCTTGTTAAGTGTATGATTTCCTTACATATACTAGTGATAGCATATTGGGTAATGATGAAACATGAGTTTTATATAAGAAATATAAATGGAGACTTGTATTAGTTGTTCAAAAGTACTTTTTAGAAACTGATATTCATGGGGTGTAATTTATCACAAAATGCTAAGCTAGATACATTATTATTTGGCATCTGATCTTTAGTCTGAACATAGTAAAATTCAGTTATTTTTTGTTAGTGAATTATCAACGTAAATGAGTATAAGCTATCTTTTCTGAATATTCCTAGACTAACCCTTTCTGAACTTCTGACCGATTGCTGTATATTGGGCACAGTTTAACCTTTCTGAGCAGTAAGTGTAAATGTCTTTGTTGTAAAGTATTATGAACTCAGAAAAATACAAAACTTTACACTAACTTTTTCGTTTATAAACTATATTAAACTTTTACATACTGTACTGAACAATTAGCAATGTGGATATAATGTACAAAAGCTGTATGAAAACTAATTTAAATGAGACAATCCAGTATTATTTAAACTAAGATGCTTATGTAAGTAATATGCTAGTGTACTTAAAAGTTTTGTTGATAAATGTTTCGGTATGTGTGATACTTAATACGTCTGAAATTTCACTTATGTGTTTAAATATCTGCTTAAAACATATAAGTCTATGATGAAATATGAATTTTCTATATGAACATCACAGAACACTGATTTGTAACCGACGATTAATATATATCTTTTTTATAACGTATAAGTGAAATGAAAGATAATGGTTCATGTATTTTTACTGAAACATTGTTTCAAAATCTATGTGAGGAAAATACCTGTTTTAAAATGTAAAATAGTCGATAATCTAGTTTTTCTGAGCCTACAAACTGAAATCTTAGATGTGTAGCTTGCATTGAATCCTTTATTCGTATATTTATGTAGTGACATGACTTTAGTACGATGTCTCATGATAAATGCAGTGTTTGTTTCACAGAATGTTACACACAAGTGAAAAATATAATCTCTATCTGAAATGAACAAATAGTAATATCAACATAATATAGAAAGATATGTATGAAAGCTAATCTGATATTTCATAAGCTAAGATGTTAACTTAAATTGCAAATTATTGTATTGTGAAGTTTTGTTATTAAATGTTTGAATATGTTTGTCAAGTCTGTGGTTTTACATTGTTGTTGTAAAACATATTTTGCAATGATGAACAGTCGGCGTGTTTGATTTATAAAATGTAACAAAATACACTTGATTTATGAATAAAGATTCTTTTAAGATTATGATTGCCAACTCTTTTCAGTTATAAACTATGTTCATTTGTGAAAATGTATTTAATGCTTTGGTGAACGAAAATCTTCAAATGTTATAGTGTACATAAAGCGAAGTTTTGAAAGATACAGAAATAAAAATTCTGGTTTGTCTGTCACTATTATAGAAATAAAAGCATTACTTGTTTTAGCCTTAGGCAAATACATCACTTGGTCTTACACAAAGGTCAATCTTTCTTAACTAGCCATCAGTTGTGATGTGTCATCAATGGGTTGAGAGAGTGACCTATCTGTAGTAAATGTTCGTTTTTCGAAATAGTAAGAATATTACTTTTCAAGCCTTTATGCATAAAGTGTCAAACCAACAAGAAACAAGCTATAGACATAGATTTGTGAAAATTTATACAAAAAGGTAAGATTATAATTTTCTAGTGTTGGATAAACATAACTATTTATGTAGATCCTTTAAACTTTAGTGAAGCAAATCAACTTATAAAGCTAAACATGAAATTATTGTATATTATTTATAGATGTAAATAAGCATCCTTTTCAGGGCGAATAGATGTTATATAATATATTAATTATAGAAATTAATTAACAATAAATATTTTACATATCAAACGTCAATAGATGCAAAAAGTATGTCATGCAAACTGATTATAGAAACGAAACGATAACCTGTACGTTAAATGTATACTAAATCCACACTTAGAAACACAGTGGCTATGGAATAATAATGTCACTGTCTTGTTCATCTATATAAATAAAAATATAAATGTTCGTTTGTTCAAAATCTTAAATCTCCGAAAGTTCTTCACCGGTTGCTTTAACATTTTGATACAACGTTGCATTCGAATACGCGCGTGTTTTTATATGCCTACTATTATATAAATGTCACACCTGTGACAGGTAAAAACATGTTCGATGACGAGGAACCCACTTTGAGACTAATAATGGCTGGAGACGGCTTGGTACCTGATGATGACAAAACCTTGTCGAAACGTTGTACATTTGCTGTTATATTAAAGTTTTTCTTCATTACCTATTCATGCCGTCTCCAGCCATTATTAGTCTCAAAGTGGGTTCCTCGTCATCGAACATGTTTTTACCTGTCACAGGTGTGACATTTATATAATAGTAGGCATATAAAAACACG
>NW_013674725.1:0-1832 GCF_000517525.1 Limulus polyphemus
TTACGAGACGTATCTTCTTCCGTACTGGTCTCCGTCTCGTTGACTTCTGATTCATGTGGGGTTCATCTGCTCCATCAAGAAATGCCCTATTATCGGTAACAGTCACATCATTGGTAGTAACTTCATTAAGGGCTTCAGTGTTTCCCTTCTCAAAACCGGGTAGAGTTTCTTCTTTGACAGTGGCTTCTTCATGTGACGTGTCTTCAGCAGCATAATTTGTTCCATTCTTCACTTCGGTCAAACTGAAATGTCCTGGACCGTGAAAACACCAAAGCCTCTTGGTATGCACCACATTTGACTTATCTCGTCGACCAAATTTATTCGAAAAGTCACGTCTGAGAGACGATTCACTATGTCATATAGGCCTTCCCATGGGGAAGACAACTTAGGAGGCTTCCCTTTGATCTTCCTGGGATTATACAACCACACCTTGTCTCCTGGTACAAAGCTGACCTCAGTAGATCTCTTATCATAACGTAGCTTCATGGAATCAGTAGTTGAGAGAAAGCCAGCATACACATATAAAAAATACTAGTAAATTTCAAACTGAATTAAATATATTAAAGGACGATTTACTATCTTTTACACATGGGTGATATATTAGCCACGGAACTAATCAGCCCCAGACAACAGGAAGCCCCTTCCAGACCCCATAGTTAAACCCTAAAAGGGAACACACAAACATAAGGAACGTACTCCAACGAAGTTATATCAAGTTGGCACACCAATGGAAAAAGTAGCCATTGACATTGCTGGTCTGTTGCCCCAAACTCGTGTTGGAAACAGGTACGTACGTGTGGTGATGGATTATTTCATCAAGTGGCCTGAGGCATATGCAATACCAAATCAGGAAGCTACAACTGTAGCTTTGGCTATTAGTGATTTCTTCTTCAGGTTTGGTATGTCATACGAACTGCATTCTGATCAAGGCCGTAGCTTTGTTCCGGCTGTGTTCCATGAATGCTGCAAGTTGTTTGGCATACAAAAGACCAGGACAACGTCACGTCACACACAGTTTGATGAGATGGTAGAAAAGTACAATTGGACACTGGGACAGGAAAAGGCAAAGCTTTGTAATAGCCGCCAAGATGAGTGGGATGTCTTACTCCTTCCACTGTTGATTGCCTATAGCACAGCAGAGCATGAAGCCAATGGATACACTCCAGCAAAGTTGATGTTTGGTCGGGAACTTTGGTTGCCAGTGGACCTGATAACAAGACGCCAACCTTAGGAAGAGTTTCCTGAAAATGTGCCAGAGTTCGTGAAAGTTTTATCTGAAAGGCTGGATGATATTCACCATCAAGTGCGTTCGAACTTAAAAACGTTGGTTTGGAGACTTTCTTCTTGTTTATTTTCTTTCTCCTCCAACCACTGCTGTAGTCTCTCTTCTTGTTTCTTTTCTTGTTTCTTTTCTTTTTCCTCCAACAACTCCTGTAATCTCTCTTGTTTATTTTGCTATTCGAGCTGCCACTATTGCAGGTTTTCTTGCCACTGCTGTTGCCTCTCTTCTTGTTTCTTTTCTCGTCCTTCTTGTTTCTTTTATTGTTCTTCTTGTTTCTTTTCTTTTTCCTCCAACAACTGCTGTAATCTCTCTTCTTGTTTCTTTTCTCGTTCTTCTTCTTTATTTTGCTGTTCTTGTATTGCTGCCATCAAATCTGCTAAACTGTAGTTTGATTTGCCACCTCTCGTTTCCACCTTTTTTTTTATTTATTTATTTTCTACCCCGCTTTTGACACCAATTTGTTACGTCTCTGCTCGTTTGATAATTTCCGGTAGAAATTCTTCCCGAAAAACTTCAGCAATACAAGTCCTTCCTTAAATAAATCTAGTTT
>NW_013674725.1:2663-4773 GCF_000517525.1 Limulus polyphemus
TTGTTCGGGACGAAAAATACTAAGGAAGGGGCAGTGTTACGACAGCGGAGGTCACGTGACGCTGATAACACGTGATAAGTGTCTAGAAGGTTCATGAAGAGGCGAGTGCATTATAGACGCCCTCTATTCTTGTATATAAGCGCGGCAAATAAAGCGAGATAATTAATTGGATAGCAAAAGAAGAGATAGAGAGTAACGGCATACATAATCGCAGATAGCAGATTGAAGGAAGATATAGAGACAGATAATTGAGTCAAGTGAGCGGTAGTAACCGTAAGTAAAGTGTGTGAATCGTTGTGAATTATAGCATGTGTTTAAGTTAAATTGACTGTAGAAATTCTGTGTATTGCAAAGTTGTATTGAGAAAGAATAAACTAATTTTATTTAAGAAAGGACTTCTATCACTGAAGTTCTTCGGAAATATTTTTTACGGGAAATTAACAAACGAACAGAGACGAAACAATAGTCTACACACAATTACATAGTTAAACACATACATACATATTCTTGATTTGTCAACAATGACTCTACAAAAGATAAGAATCTGAATGTTGCATACAAACAGAAATTTCAATTTCAGTATTATTTGTTAACATTTAAACAATTTACATAGAATTTTTATATCTCCCATATATAGTATTTGGTTGATATATATGTATATACTTACTGAGCTGACTAAGTTTTTATTCAAGTCAAACGTTCGGGAGGCGTTCAGGATAACTTTAGAACTGTTCACATGTCTAGATAACAGAAACTCAAACTTCCATAGAAAGCATGAAACAAAAATAAGTAATTTATATATATTTCAAGATATTTGGTGATGTAAATTTTGATTGGTAAAAACTATTTCTATAGGTAGTAAGTTTCTTTGTTAACTCTTTCATTGAATATGAATTGAGAAGTGTAATGAAAAATACAGGGCACTAAAAATCAATATTTACGATTCATGGAATAGCTGAAATTTATATTAAATTATTTACATGTAAACAAAGTGACTAAAATTGTTTTTATTTAACATAAAATTTTGATTACCAACACTAGCATGTTGGTGTGTAATTTTAATTGTTCTTAGCATGTATTCCCTATTATTATCAATATGTAATGCTAAGATTGCTAATACATAATGCTCATATGTATAATATATTAATGTGGAATTCTACTTGCAAATGCAATATACTATTTGATATTAATATTATGTAATGTCAATTACATTACCTTTAACATATACTTTTAATTATGACATTTTTGATGAATAATTTAAATTGTTATTACTAAATAATATCTGATATTAATATTATTTGAATTTGATATCAGTAGCGTATACTACCTTATGTTTCTACCAGAAACAAACAAACAAGCAGATATGTAACAATATATTGGATAAATTCTGAAACGTAGGATAATTTAGTTTCAAAACTGTTCTTCATACTAATATAACCTTGTCTTTTATACAATGTTACTGCCCTATAACTCGTTATATTTCTCTCTGATGAAATTACCTTGATATTAAATCCTCAGATCTTTCTCTCTCTGTTAAAATGGTCCTGCTTTTAGCTCAACATAAAACGTTCATGTGAGTAATCTTGCGTGTTTCTTCTATGTGTTTCTATGCGTGTTTCTTCTATTGAAATCAACTCGGTATGTTATGTTCTTTTAATATAATATTGCTGAATTTCTATCTCTGATATTGCTGGGATCAGTCTAACAAATGAGAGTGATAGAATGTTCCTGACATTAACTGTTGGATTTTCATCGATTAAATTTCTAAATATTAAACCAGAATTTTATTCAAATATAATGCTCAAGTTGGTTATATAAAATATTTCTCTAGTAAAATAATATCGGGTGTTTTACTCACCTAATCTTGGAAACAACATAACATATTTTACTGTTAAACGCTCTACAAATTATCATACTTATATACTTCTATGTTAAACTGTTCTTAAGATTAACTTAAAATATTTTTCTAAGTAGTTTTAGAATATCAATATATATTTGTACTTAATAAAACACTCTCATATGTTTCCTAAGTAAAGTATTCTTAGGATTATCTTCATATATTTCCCTACCAAAATACTCTTAGGATTATCTTCATATATTTCCTACCAAA
>NW_013674725.1:4822-16060 GCF_000517525.1 Limulus polyphemus
CACTAGTGAAGTATTCTTAGGATTATCTTCATATATTTCCTACCAAAATACTCTTAGGATTATCTTCATATATTTCCCTACCAAAATACTCTTAGGATTAATTCCACATGTTTTCTAGTAAATTAAATATAATCATCCAATTTTGTGAAATATGTTTCTCATGTGAACTTCAGAGTTAACAAATGATCAAATATATGTTTCTAAACAGTTGCCCCCCCCCCCCAGTGACACAGCGGCATGTCTTCGGACATGTTTTGATACTCGTGGTGGGCAGAGTACAGATAACCCTTTGTGTAGCTTTGTGTTTAACTACAAACAAACAATAATTCAAATAATTATTCCTGACATTCACTCTACATTATTCGTCTTTCGTTTAGCCTTAAAACTAATCCATACACTCTCTTAAAAATATTCTTGACATTAATTCAACAAGGGCTAATATAATTTTCATGCTGTTCACGGAACACATATTGTTGCTGTAAAATATTTTTAATGTTAGTCTATCATGTTTCTATTATAAAATGACCATGGGGCTAAAACAGTGTTTCTTCATTGTTATAAGCTACACAATATTATGGAACTAAATTTATGATCAAAAAACATTTTATTTTACCACCTGATTTCTGAATTCCTTAGAACAGTTTTGTACGTAGGTCTTCGATATAATATCTAGCATCTTGCTATTCTGAAAATTAGAAACCGTAAATAATCATTAAAACAAGTTCCTATATCTAGTCCGGAAAATAGAATCCTTACATATTCAGTACAAAAATATCTCGATATCTGTTAACTGAATTTTTTAACCTGCTTGACAACTTATATACAATGGACTGAACAGCCAGGCCAAGAGACCCTATGATCTAAACAGTTGACACATGTTGTAAATGTGGTTTCCTCTGACCTCATGGTCACCTCTCATTGCGGCCTAGCAACGTGCCCCTAGTAACGCCCCTCTCTGATGACATCATTGTATCTACCACTTCCCTCTCTTACAAGTATAATAATAAATACAAAGTAATGGTATTTAATATAGTAAATCAGATATACTGATTAGATACTTCTGTTTGGTTTATCTCCGTTTTTAAATTACAAAAAATATTATAAAAATGTGTTGTGCTGTTTATTTTTTATAAAAAAACTGCTGTGTTTATGAAAATTTGTTATTAAGCAGAAATGGGCCATGCGTAACTTAATAGTTAATGTGTCGGGCTGAGTACCTGCGTCAGACCGTTAAAATGTCAGTTATTTCATTCAAAGAACCAGACAAAGCCCTTGTGGCGGAAGGTGTTGCTGGCTAGCTACATTCCCTGTGCTAAATAGTTCAAAATTATGGACAGTTCATATATAATTGAAAACACAAACGTAAGTTGTGATCTCATTCAAATAATGGATAACAGTAAGATTGTCATTAAAATAATGGTTTTAACATAATTATATATAGACATTAATGACATAATGATATGTGGAAGTATAGTAACACCTTTGTAAAACTAAGGTAAGATATAACTACAAAGTATTATGTGTAAAATGAAATATTTTGTCCAGTTTTATAGATCTAATAAAGTCAAACTAGTGAAACAGTTTAAATAAGCGTCTTTTTAAGGACGATTTGCATATAAATGGTCAGGAAATGTAATTAAATATACAACTTATGATTTAGTGTTTTATACCGATTATATTAAATCTAGCCATATTTATTTACATTACATATATTTTACAAAGGTTGGCAATATTAATAAGGATTGTATACAGATTTCAATTTAAATTTAATTGCGTACGTTTAACAAAGATTGTTGGGGTTTTAGTACAAGTGAGCTGGGATTCTTCTACAGTAGGTGTTTGTGACTTGTAGGCGACAAATTCGAACAACAAATGGACAGCACACAATCCACTCGTTTTAAAATAACATATTCAAAACAAGTCAAACGCATGTACGAAAATTGTTTACACTATAGGATATTACAGTTTTATCTAAAACTGTAAATAATTTCCTTGTCAAACTCCACACAGGCTAGTTCAATTACTCTAGAATCTAATTTACAACACGACATATTTTTCTCTACTCTTATTGCAATAATAACAGTAAATAATTCAATTACTTTGTCCCATGGGTTACCACAGTGGTGTCCTAAACTGTAAATAATTGTCTTCTTTCATCAAAGTTCACATAGGTGAGTTAAATTACTTTAAAACACCTTTTAACAAGACAAATGATACCCCTTGTCTCAATTAAACTGTGAAACACTAATATATCACTCATTAAGGCTAATCTCTCGAAAGCCAGCTAACTTCATGTTTTCTAACTTCACTTGACTTGACTTGTACTTGTTTGGTGGCCTATATAAGTATATTGTTCAACTGAGGACTCCAACTTTCTACAAACTATGAGATGCTATGATGTAACAATACTCACATAGCCATAAAACTCAGAGGTTTCGAGAAAGATGACATCAACAATACTACAACAGATGAACTACACACACAATGTACGTAATGAAGTTTGTTATAACTACCACCTTTAAAATAATTAACTTTAACACTCTTGTTATGAAAACTAAATAATCATTAAATATTAGATCACTAAATAAACTAAATAATAACTCTTATACTAAACAGTCTTGTATATCCAATAAAGATGTTTCTAATACTTCCGCAAGACAGTATGCACCATATAGACGTTTTTTATTTCCATCTGTGGTTCATTAAGAATGGAAACATTTCACTCTAACTCATTGTGACATGTTCAGTCTATCTAACTTCAAAACACATAAGCTTTCTATATACGTATAACGAATGTTTCACTAACTTTAACATCTAGTTAATAGAGTCTATATTAAATAATTTTGCTACATAATAAATATGATAAATCACTATTATAGAATAACAACACTTACCATTTTTGAAATTTCTGAGTGAAGACAAAATTAGTCAAAACAGATATTATAGAAGATTTAGAAAAAGGTTATATTTGAACAAGTCTGGTATGAAGCTGTCGAAATGAGTGTATAAGGTATTAAATGTTTTTTACCGTAAATAGATGTGGCAAATAGATTGTATATTTTCTTTATTTGTACGTCTAAAAAAATAAGTTATTGTTTTCTTTCATTTCACATATAAAGTTTATAGATGTATGTTGTGAGTTCAGGTATATTCTAAAAATTCTTGACGGGATTAGTGTTGTGAAATTGTAGAAAAGTATGATCAACGTACCTTCTAAATAATAATGTTTTGTAATAAAGGACGTAATTATCCAGCCATTGATGTTTATAATAATGTAAAAAATATTTGCAAGGGTTGGACCTAGAGGTGATCCCATCGACCTATCCCATCCTATTTCTATCTGGTCATAAAGATGACCATTAAAAATAAAATGATTGGCCTTGAAGGCTTTAAGAAGCTGTTTGAATTTTTGTTGTTTAAAGTTAGAGTGCAGAGTATTTTTGGTAGGAAATAACTGTTGTTTTATCAAGTAGGATGTCAGTGAATAAGGACTGAATATCAAAGTTGGCCATAACGAATTGGTCTGCATTAGTGTTTTGAACTAATTTTTTAGGTACTAATGCTGATTATAGAATTTAAGGAAATTCCAAAATGTCCATTTTAAAGATGTTTTTTGGTATTACCTTGTTTTTTATATTTATTATAAAGCCTTTTATTTTTTTAAATATTAAGTATAATGTAAATATATAGGTACAGTGTATAATAACTGACTTTTCTCTTGTGCAAAATAGACTTGGCCAACTTGGAAGTGGTCTTTTCTTATAGTCACATGTTAGTCAATGACCTTTTTCTCCTTTCTATATCTTTTATTTTCTGTTTATCCTTCCTACGTGACGAGCTTTGTATTTCTTAACAGAAAAAGATTAGTTATCTTGACGTCAGTAATGTGTATGTGATATTTTATAATAATCCTTAGACACGTTCAATGTTTTATGAAATTTTAATAGAAAATGGAAGGATAAAGAGTAAGTCATTCATTTATTATATTTAGTTGTAACAAAATGAATTAGTCACATTGAAACAACGGATAATAAAATGTATGTTAGATTAGATGTCTCATTGACTTGTAAAAGCAAAACAGCAGGTGTTCTATGGAACATTATCTGAAAAAAGCTATGAACAATTTAGAAATGTATTCAATATTCACAACATTCACAAGGTTTGTGCATGTAAAATGTATTTGAAAGTGTGTTTGCCAGTTATCAACAACCTGATGATGTAGAAAAACGATTGTACATCGTCGGTCTGGATTCGAGTCATAAATCTTGCAGCCACTGGGTCTGTATTTACATTGGTTGAGATGAGAAAGGAGAATATTTTGATCCATTAGGACTGTCTATACATAATCTCAACTCAAGAAAACCATCAAGAAGAATTGTCAAACGTAAACTTAGAACAACAAAAATACTGTAAGGACCATATTCGTCTTTATGTGTGGAAAATACTTATTATCATTGTCAACATGTGTCAAAGAAAGTTCAGTCCTTAAAGATTTATGAAAAAATGGTAAGTGTTGTTATTACACAATAGTGATTAAACATGTTTATTATGTAGTAAAATGTAAGTTGTGATCTCATTCAAATAACAGATAACAGCAGTTTTATAAAATTCTACATACAGTAATAAAGGTTTTAACATAATCAAATCTAGATATTGCTGGCATAATCATATGTAGAAGTAGAGTAACACCTTTGTAAAACTCATGTAAGATATAACTATAAAGTATCATGTGTAAAATGAAATATTTTGTCAAGTTATATTGATATCATAAAGTCAAACTGATGAAACAGTTTAACTAAGCTTTTTCTGAATGATTTATATATAAAAGGTCAGGAAATGTAATCAAATATAAAACTAATGAATTAGTATTAAGCATCCTTTTTTAGGACGATTTACATATAACTGATCAAGAAATGTAATTAAATATAGAACTAATGAATTGGTGTTTTATACCGATTGCATCAGATCTAGCCATGTTGAAACACGTTGATAAATGCCATGGACTCATTGTCTTTGACGTCATGGCCACCTGTCATGGCGGTCTAGCAACACTCACCTCTCTGATGACATAATTGTCTCTACCCCTTCCTTCCCTTCTCGAGGTCGACACACGTGTAGCACTCTCTGATGGAAGACAACTTCCGCATCTCAAGAGCTGATTTAACTACTAAGATTGCCTATGTTGCACATAAAAGTCAGCAATGAAACTGAGTTAAAAACTTTGATTGTATGTCTAAGGTTAGCCTGTGTTGGATAAGATAAGAATGAAACAGAGTTAAGGTTCTAGAATAACCTATTTTGTACACAAAAGACAACAACGAAATTAAATTGATGACTCTTGTCTGTGTGTTATAGGTTAACCTGTTTTGCATTAATGCTGAATTATGATATTGTTCAACTACACAGTTGGGCTAATTCATCAATACATAAAAATAATTATTAGTGGTTATTAGTTTTAGACAAATTAGTAAACAAATGAGATACACAAATAATCACGTTATATACAAGTACAGTATGGATATATATACACATCTATCACAACAATCTATTGAAATCAATAAAAGTTGTCTTTAACTCTGGCACGTTGTACAAGGAAACCATTACAACCCACCCTTTCAAACAGTAAACAAGTACCTTATGTACCTTATTCCTAGCTCAGAAGCAGATATTTCTTAGAAAGTAAAACTTGTTTTCTATCATTGTGTTTAAAAGTTTAGGTGTTGAATAATTATTTCTACTCAGATTAAGTTTATGAAAAAAGAATTAAAATTTTCCTAAAACCACTATTAATCTGAAGTGAGTCTTTTTAGGGTTTGTTTCAACTCCCCATTATTCCTCCTTTTATCTGAAGTGGATTTTATTATGGTTTTTTAATTCCCCTTCATACCACTTTTAATCTGAGGGGAGTTTTTTTAGGGTTTGTTGGATATCCCTATCATATCAGGTGCATCTTGTTAGACTTTGCTGAAACTCCCAATTATTCCCCTTTTAATCTGGAGTGAAACTTGTTAGGGTTAATTGAAACTCCCCAATATTCCTTTTTTAACCTAAGGCGAATCTTGTTAGGGCTTGCTGAAATTCCTCATCCTGCCCCTTTGAATTTGAAGTGAATCTTGTTAGGGTGTATTGAAACTCCCCATCTTCCCCTCTTTTAATCTGAAGTGAATATTGTTAGGGTTTATTGAAATCCCCTAGTTACCCAAAGCACTTGCCAATAATATTTTTTCCATAACATATCCCTACCTGCTGATATGTATTACTTTCTTTTAGTACAGATATCATAATTCTCTAGTGAAAATAACATGTTGGAATGGAATGAAAAATAAATCACATAAACTGCGTTTTTCTCGCTAATTTCCTTCTTGTTAAAAACTCAATTAATTTTTTGGACTATCTGGTTTGATTCAGATATTCGTGAATAGATACATAAGGGCTAGCTACTCTAGCTGTCCCTAATCTTGAAGTGATGGAAGTTAGTCAACAATACCCACCGCCAACTGTTGCGCTACAGTAATCTAATAGTGGAATTTAATCATCCATGTAACATACCCACGGCCACTAAGTTAGGAACACGATATTTTTCCGGCAACGAATGCCAAGAGTAGACTCTCAGATCTATAGTCCGGCACATTCACAATAAGATTATACCAAATTATAGTGTTGCTCTAAATATCACAGACAAGTATTTAAAAGATCTTACCTCAAGATCGATTGCCTCAGCATAACAACAAGTTATATTTAGCTCTATAATGGAGATGAAGGACACCATTACGTAAACAATTGTGTTTGATCTAACAGCAAAGGTCAAAAGTAAGCAAGATACACAGAGCATGGTGGCTGTGTAGATGAAGATAGCAGGAGAAAACAGTTGGCTCGTCTTGTCTACTAGATCGCATAATCGGTCATAAAGTAGTCGTAGATTCTCCAGTTTTTCAGGGTGTCTTTGGTTATCTTTGGCCGTCAAGAAACTATCCAAATAGTAGTTAAACGATTTAAGGTCTTCAGTCAACGTCACAGATAAATAAATGAAGAAAAAGAAAGGAACCCGACAAACAGATGACCAAAAGGACCAAAAAACGCGGGACAGCCTGGTAGATGTAATAAGGGTGTTATCTGGATTTTCTGAGCCAAATTTTGTTTTCCAATAATCCTTTGTTTCAGATATAACAGTAAAGCCAACACTCTCCACGACTATAAAGAAAAACACCAACTCTAAGGTCCGTGCTACTCGTTGTATTCGTATTCTTTGCGATTCAGAGGGCCTTGTGGGTAATTTTACTTTCAGTAGGTGATAGGAGGAGAAGTAATCATCAAATCTAGGAGCATTGCGTAGCATGGTATAGATAGCAACAACGCATGTGAGTGTTATGAAACTGTAGAGAATGGTGCTCGTAATGCGATGAAAACTCTTGTTCGGGTTGATATATAGCTCAGCCAAGTTAAATATGTAAGACGCTACAAGACAGACTGAAACAAAAACCGTGTGCATAGTTGCTATAAAACCACGCTTGAAACGACCTTCTGTTTTCGGAATAACAAGAGGAAATCCACCAAACACTTGAAAAATTCTGGCCAGCTTACGGAACCCTTTAAATTCGTCCAAGTTAATGTATGAAGTTTGGGTGTTGAAAATTGACTCCTCGGTATGTTTTAAAATGTTTGGGCTTGCTTTCTGCAGCAGATCCATCTGGCGAGTGAATAATGTGTTTGACCCGAGCTCTCCTTAACCGAAATTGTACAAGTTCACTAAAAGGCTATAGAAAGTAATCTACTCTTTTTTATTCCAAACTACGTGATTTCTAAAACAGGAACCTATATATATTGTAACTTAAACTATTTTCAGATTACAGACCGATACCGAACTTTCAAGATATAATAAAAGTAAGATTTTGAAACAAGTCCTATGTTCTATAACCTATTCTTCACATAAAAATAAACGTACCAAGTAAATCCTGCTACTTGTAACAATATTATATTACACAGTATTGCTCTACTGCTTAATATTGAACAGTATTATTTTACTGCTATATATTACACACAATTATTCTACTGCTGGGTTTTATTAACATTAAACAGTCTTAAATACATAATTATTCTTTCAGATTTTTGATCGTTTTATATCAAATAGAGAAGATGGTGCTTGGTTCTCATCATTAGACGACGTATAAAAGATATAGATCACCGTTGATGGGACAGTAATTAGTAGCAGTCGTAAGCCATTGGATACGCTTGAGAGAGACGATCTTATGTAATATACACACGTTAACTAAACATATCATTTAATAAAAATTGTTGATGTAAAGACTATCTTTATTAGAATTAGCTTTTAATTTATATATAAATGTTTAAATTCACTTACTTCAAGTACATGTATAAAGTACATACAGTGATGTTACGCACAAAGTTATTGGTAAATTTCACGATACTACATTTAACACTGGAATAGGTTTATACAACTATTGACTGTTCATGTTTTTAAATATTCTTCTAACGGCTTGACTTCCCACAGTTAACTCATGAGTAATTAGTTATTTTACATATATAGCTTTTATTATAGTTGGTTTGATACTGTGATAGTTTTATACAATAACTCTATTTTTTTATCTTCGTTGTTCGAAATCTTTACTTAAAATCATGTGCATTATACTTCAAGATATATGAAACTATATTTTAACCCTTGTTATCCAGAAATATATTATTGCGTTAGCGAGATCACATGACTAGTATCATGCCGCCCGTTTTCTAGAACTATCCTGTTCTTTCGGGAGTGCCCTAGCATTTGCTAGATTGGGGGTGGCCTGGTATATATAAGATGGTCATGGCGTGACGTGACAATGTGTGTAGGTAGTGAGTAATTGAACTGCAGTCAGAAAGTATTGTTGAAGTTAACATTAGTTGTTATAGCGTTTGTTATAGAGCGACTGTTAAAAATAAGTGTATCGGTAAAGTTATATTCAGAAAAAATAAACCAGTTTTATTAAGAAAGGACTTGTGTCGCTAAAGTTTCGTCGGAACGAAGTTACTGAAAATTAATTAACAAACAGAGACGTAACAAATTGGTGTCAGAAGTGGGATGAAAAAAATGGAAACGAGAGGCGGAAAATCAAACTACAGCTTAGCAGACTTGATGGCAGCAATACAAGAGCAGCAAAAGAAACAAGAAGAACGAGAAATTGAACGAGAAAATAAACAAGAAGAGAGACAGGAACAGTGGCAAGAAAACCTGCAACAGTGGCAGCTCGAACAACAAAATAAACAAGAGAGATTACAGCAGTTGTTGGAGGAAAAAGAAAAGAAACAAGAAGAACGAGAAAAGAAACAAGAAGAGAGACAACAGCAGTTGCATGAAAACCTGCAACAGTGGCAGCTGGAACAGCAAAATAAACAAGAGAGATTACAGCAGTTGTTGGAGTAAAAAGAAAAGAAAACCGAAGAGAGATTACAGCAGTGGTTGGACGAGAAAGAAAATAAACAAGAAGAGAAATTACAGCAGTTGTTAGAGGAGAAAGAAAATAAGCAAGAAGAACGAGAAAAGAAGCAAGAAGAGAGACTACAGCAGTGGCAACTGGAACAAGAAAGGAAACAAGAAGAAAAAATGAAAAACATTAGTAAATTACAAAGCGAATTAGATACGTTAAAGGACGATCTATTGTATTTTACACAAGGAGGATACATTGACCATCGACTTAATCAGCCCCAGACAATGGCAAGCCCCTTACAGAGCCCGCAGCTAAACCCTAATGCAGACATCATCAGTCCTGTTAGAAGTCACACCCCAGATATGAATGTCAGTAATAGGAGTGATTCAATAAGAAGGATGCCACAGGAATACGATGGGAAAGCACCGTGGGAAGCATACAGAGCACAATTCGAGCTACTGGCAGAAATGAATGGATGGACAGAGGAACAGAAAGCTGTATAACTGGCAACGAGCTTGAAGGGACAACCACTGGAAATACTTGGACAGTTGACAGTAGCCAACAGACACAACTATAGAGCACTGGTAGCGGCTCTGGAACTTAGGTACAGAACCCAAAACCATTCAGAAGTCTACAGAGCCAGGTTCAGGACGAGAGTCCGTGCTAAAGGGGAGAGCCTGCAAGAGCTGGTACAGGACTTGGAGAGCATGGCACACAAGGCCAACTCAACTACACCACCCGACCTCCTCAAGTTGTTGCTGAGGGATCAGTTCGTAGATGCCTTGGACAGTCCACAACTTAAGATACAAGTGAATCAAGCACACCCCTCTACCATGCAGGAGGCAATGGCCAGAGCTCTCGAATTTGAATCCTACGTTAAGTCCAGCACAGAGGTGCCGAGGTTGGTACAGTCATCTGGATTCAAGGCCAGAAAAGGTCAGTTTTAGAGAGGTTTGGGGACTTTGCTGGCACTGTAACAAACCTGGGCACAAGAGAGCTCAATGCTGGAAACTTCTACACAGGGGAGATGCCACAGCAGGAAAGGCTGGTATCCAGAAAGGTTGTTGGAACTGTGGAAAGCACGGACATTTGGTGAGCCAGTGTAGGAAGAATATTACCAACAAGTCGGCCTCAAGGAGACCAGTAGTGGTTGGTGTTGAGCGACGCCCACCAACCCCCATCATGAAAGTCTCTACAGCTAGGTGTAAAATGCCAAGCACACACACAGTGTCTATGTGACAGGAAAGCTGGATGGCCAAAGGTGTAACTTTGTCATAGACTCTGCGTCTCAGCAAACCCTTGTGAGCATCAAGGTGTTAAATCATGAAGGAGTACCAGAAGCCATACAGAAGCTTTATGTTGTGACAGGACCCATGAGCTCAATAGTTACCCACACTGGTCCCCACAATCTTGTAGAATGCCATAAAGGACAGAGAGAAAGTATACTTGGCTGACATTGAAGACGAATGCATACCAGGATTGGACAATCTACTACCAAGGAAGTTTGTACTTGATTTTGATAAAATGACGTTTGGGAATAACAAAGGCCAAGTTCCAGTAACTGTTAAAAGAGAGGTTGAACTAATTAGGTGCAATCAAGCTAAAGTCAAGCCGACTGAAAGAGGTGATGATGGTGAAGTGGAACCAAATATAGATATCAAAGCAGAACAGGAGAACCTCCAAGATTTGAAGCCAATGATTGATTTCCTAAAAGCAAGTGTTTTGCACCCTGCTTGGGAGAAGGCGTCTAGTCTAAGCTCTGTAGACAAAGAACTATTGGACACCATGGGACCCGTTAAAGCCTGAAGATGGTATTCTT
>NW_013674725.1:16767-18794 GCF_000517525.1 Limulus polyphemus
CATGGGAAGGTCCATATGACATAGTGGATCGTCTCTCAGACGTGACTTTCCGGATCAAATGTGGTCGGCGAGGTAAGCCAAATGTGGTGCATGCCAACAGGCTTTGGCGTTATCACGGTCCAGGACATTTCAGTTGGGACGAAGTGGACCACAGAACAAATGACGCTGCTGAAGACGTGACACCTGAAGAAGCCACTGTCGAAGAAGAAACTCTACTCAGTTTTGAGAAGGGAAACGGTGAAGCTCTTGATGAAGTTACTACCACTGATGTGACTGTTACCGATGATAGGACATTTCCTGATGAAGTAGATGAACCCCACGTGAAGCAGAAGCCAACGAGATGGAGACCAGTACAGAAGAAGATACGTCCCGAAAAATTAAGAGACTTTGTTGAATTGTAATTTTGTGTTTGTAATTCTTTGCAATTAATTAAGTTATTGTTAATTGTTATTGGTTTATTGTATGTGGTTATAGTTCGGGACGAACAATATTAAGGAGGGGCAGTGTTGCGTCATCGAGGTCACGTGACTGGTGTGGCGCCATCTATTTTCTAGAACTATCCTGTACCTTGGCGAATGCTCTAGCATTTACTAGATATAGGGTAGTCTGGTATATAAAAGAGGGTGACAACGTGACGGGAATAATGTGTGTGTAGACAGTGAGTAATTGATCTGCAGTTAGAGAGTATTATTGAGCACGTTCGTTGTTATAGCGTTTGTTTTAGCGCGATTGTTGAAATTAAGTGTATCTTAAAGTTATATTCGGAAAAAATAAACCAGTTTTATTAAGCAAGGACTTGTGTCGCTAAAGTTTCGTCAGAACGAAGTTACGGAAAATGAATTAACAAACGGAGACGTAACAATATAATTTCGATTTCAACATTATTTTGTCTTCCCGAAGAATCCTAATTAATCAAGCACAGCAACTTTAACCCTGCTTCTGTCCTATGGATCAACAGTATTTATGGTTAGCTATCAAATAATCTTATGATCAAAACGTGATTACGAATATATGATCTTGATAAACAGACTAAACTGCTGGATACAATATCCAAGTAATATCTTCTGAATACTGAAACTTGCCTACTGGATACACTATCAAAGTGATATTTGTGGAGAAATTAGGCTTAGCTGCTGGATACAATATCCAAGTAATATCTTCTGAATACTGAAACTTGCCTACTGGATACAGTATCAAAGTGATATTTGTGGAGAAATTAGTCTTGGCTGTTGGATACACTAAGTTAGAAAAAATTCAAGAATAAAATGCAAACCTTTCTAACAAATCAACATGAATATTCAACATAAACACCATAGTTGGCCTAAGAAAAATCAGGTGATAGTTTGTTGCTAAGCGACCATACATATTGTTAAGCATTACCAAAAAGAAGTGTGAAAGCGTTATCTACAGAGTGACAAAGGGAATAAGCCTTTTTAGCTAATCATTAGACAGTTTACATAACTATACATAGTTGACAAACAGAATTGCTAATGAACAGATAAACATTACAAATACAAATTGTGACAAGTTAAACAGCACAATAACCAGTTAATTAAAGCAACTGAAATTATAGCAATTTCAATACAGTTTGAACACAATAAGTCGAATATTTAAACATATAGTCCTTGTCCATACCATTGATTGATATTTTATAACGTGGTTGCTATATCGATGAATATTTTACTGTGTGTTTCCATGTTACTAGTTTTGTGAATATATGATCCTGGTGTGTAAACGAGGAGAGGATATGCAGTTCTGATTGCTTTTAGCTGCAGTGATTCTAGTGGTTTTTATACATGTTGCATGTAATGGTGTTTCCATATTCTGTTAGACATGTTGCATGTAGTGGTGTTTCCATATTCTGTTAGACATGTTGTATGTAGTGGTGTTTCCGTATTCTGTTGGACATATTGCATGTAGTGGTGTTTCCATATTCTGTTAGACATGTTGCATGTAGTGGTGTTTCCATATTCTGTTAGACATGTTGCATGTAGTGGTGTTTCCATATTCTGCTAGACATATTGCAT
>NW_013674725.1:19794-21835 GCF_000517525.1 Limulus polyphemus
CATATTCTGTTAGACATGTTGCATGTAGTGGTGTTTCCATATTCTGTTGGACATATTGCATGTAGTGGTGTTTCCATATTATGTTAGACATGTTGTATGTAGTGGTGTTTCTATATTCTGCTAGACATATTGCATGTAGTGGTGTTTCCATATTCTGTTAGACATGTTGCATGTAGTGGTGTTTCCATATTCTGTTGGACATATTGCATGTAGTGGTGTTCCATATTCTGCTAGACATATTGCATGTAGTGGTGTTTCCATATTCTGTTAGACATATTGCATGTAGTGGTGTTTCCATATTCTGTTAGACATATTGCATGTAGTGGTGTTTCCATATTCTGTTGGACATATTGCATGTAGTGGTGTTTCTATATTCTGTTAGACATGTTCTATGTAATGGCGTTTCTATATTCTGTTAGACATGTTGCATGTAATGGCGTTTCTATATTCTGTTGACATGTTGCATGTAATGACGTTTCCATATTCTGTTGGACATGTCGAATGTAATGGGGTTTCCATATTCTGTTAGACGTTTGAATGTAATGGCGTTTCTATATTCTGTTGACATGTTGCATGTAATGACGTTTCCATATTCTGTTGGACATGTCGCATGTAATGGCGTTTCCATATTCTGTTAGACGTTTGAATGTAATGGCGTTTCTATATTCTGTTGACATGTTGCATGTAATGACGTTTCCATATTCTGCTAGACATGTTGCATGTAATGGCTTTTCCATATTCTCCTACTGGTCTGATGTACATTTTATAGATACAATTTACAAATATTATATAAAGTAAGGGGCTTTTGGAACTCCTGCCTGAAGTTAAAGGTCGTCGACAAGTCATTATTGATTCTGACTTTAGCTGATCTGTTTGTTAGAAAACTAGAGATCCGGGTTATTAGTATTAGTGTTGAGAGAGTTTGTATTGTAGGCCGTTGTGCCAAACACTGTCGATGTTTTTCAACATCGAGAAAAGAGGCTGTCGTTGCATGATTCCGATTAAAGCCACGGTGGACAGTATCTGTTTGTCTCACTAGGTGGTCAATGATTTGACGTTTTATCCCAGACTCGTTTTGTATATCCGTTGATATTTTGTTTGATTCAAGATGATACAGTAATCTGGTTGTGATTATATTTCGAATAACTTTACTATGCAGTTTAAAATACTCATCGGCCTGTAATTTACTGGGTTGCTAAGATCCCAGCTTTCTTGAGAGATTATACTTATACTTGCTGACTGCAGGAAGTGGGAGGGAGAGGGGTCTAGACTAACAGGAAAATTGGGTTTTAGTGTATAATTATCTTTGATATGACACTAAAATAGTGTTCTTGGTTGAAGCTGGCTGTATTTGGTAAAAACTGTTTTCTAGTAAGCACTAAACAGATTGGCCTTTTCTTCGTCTGTTAATGCAGTGTTATTATTATATTTAATTATATGATGGATTCTGGAAGTTCACTCATTGAAAATTGATTTCAATTTGCGCCAGACAGAATGCTTGATTTTTGAGATTCATTTAAAAACTGATGTCATAGTTTAATTACTAACGCCCCTAGTAACAACTGTTGAATTTAATTTCCTACGTACATTAAGAAAGATATTGTTACTGGACGTTATCATCTTGATGGTTAACACGTTATTACATGAACAACAGATAGAAAGTCATTCATGACACCAAAAATATCGAGAAATATACAAAAAGTTTCATTTAGTTAACAGTTTGTATATAGGTAACGAAGACAGTAGTTTCGTACGTACTTAATATGTCGACCAAGTTATTTTTAGAAATAAAGACATTGTTGTTTTAATGAGTCATCTCTGGATTTGAGCTGAGGAATTGGAATAAGAGAGTAGTCAGGTACTCTTATTTTGACAGTGAAGTTCTTATATCCCGATAGTCAGGTACTCTTATTTTGACAGTGAAGTTCTTATATCCCGATAGTCAGGTACTCTTATTTTGACAGTCAAGTTCTTATATCCCGATAGTCAGGTACTCTTATTTTGACAGTCAAGTTCTTATATCCCGATAGTCAGGTACTCT
>NW_013674725.1:22605-26832 GCF_000517525.1 Limulus polyphemus
ACAGTGAAGTTCTTATATCCCTATAATCGGCTACTCTTATTTTCACAGTCAAGTTCTTATATCCCTATAGTCATGTACTCTTATTTTAACAGTGAAGTTCTTATATCCCTATAATCGGCTACTCTTATTTTCACAGTCAAGTTCTTATATCCCTATAGTCATGTACTCTTATTTTAACAGTGAAGTTCTTATATCCCGATAGTCAGGTACTCTTATTTTGACACTCAAGTTCTTATATCCCGATAGTCAGGTACTCTTATTTGGACAGTCAAGTTCTTATATCCCGATAGTCAGGTACTCTTATTTTGACAGTCAATTGTTCTCAGGTTTATTTCATGAGTGAAAGTAAAGAAGAATGTATAAGAACATGTCAACTCCTTTAACTCACGTACAGAGCAAAAGCACAAACTAAACGTACATAATCTAAACTGATCCCATATGTCATGAATCGCTATTTTACAAAAGAATATGCCTATGATATACAAACTCGTCATACGTATCATGAAACTCTCCTTCGTTGGGTGCAATAATGTTTGTGTTGTTAGTACTTTCCACAAAACTGGACAGAAGTGAGATATTTAATGAATATTAACGTGTATTTCTCATGTGAATATGTTCAGCTCTATAATGTTCATTTCTCATTTCATTGTACTAGTGTGGAGAGTACGCATTAATACTGTTATTGGTGTCGTTTAGTCGACGTCTGTATAGTAATGATGAAATAAACGTTAGTGCTATAGGGTTTTAAAGTCTGTCTGTCCCTAAAGAACAAAGCGGATATTGATTAACAAACACTAGGAAATGTCCAATCAAGTATAAACGGTCAATTTCAAAATGTTTTTTTTTTCTACTTTTCTGGAGAAGATATGTTTGTTTGTTTGAAGTTAAGCACAAAGCTACACAATAGGCTATCTGTGCTCTGCCTACCACGGGTATCGAAACCCGGATTCTAGGGTTGTAAGTCCACAGACATACCGCTGTACCACTGGGAGGGGGGGGGCGAGAAAATATGAGCTGAAACGTTTTGTTAAGTGGGAAATTTATATTGAACGTCATAAATGAATTTTGAAAAATTGTTTTGTTTTTCACGTGAACACAATAATGTCATGGACAGTAAATCAATTTTAGTAATATTCTGGAAGATTTGTTTTTGCTCCAAACCTAAAAACTTAAGATGTCTGTCGTGAACTTACTGATAACCTTTTAAATTCTAATTGAACTTTATTGTCTTCTCAAGACTCTTGAACATTATTTTAAGAAAAAATGCGATACATCAGTTAACATTTTCATAGAATCATAATCTTTTCGTAGCTGATGTATTCTTCGATTATGTTCTATTGCAAAAGTCTGGACATGTTCAACTAACTGGTTGAAACGTTACCATTTATCAGTGAGAGTTTTATTAAGAAAAGACCCATATTTAATTCTGATGTTTCAGTGATCCTAAAGTTCAATTTCACGAGGAACAGTAACGTGGTCGTCCGTTTTTTTCTATTTAAACTGTTATGAACACCGGTTGATGTTTACCAGTGTGTTACCATATGAACGGTGGTTGATGTTTACCAGTGTGTTACCATCAATCGTCCGTTTTTTTCTATTCAAACTGTTATGAACACCGGTTGATGTTTAACTGTGTATTACCATATGAACACCGGTTGATGTTTACCAGTGTGTTACCATCAATCGTCCGTTATTTGCTATTCAAACTACTATGAACGGTGGTTGATGTTTACCAGTGTGTTACCATCAATCGTCCGTTATTTGCTATTTAAACTACTATGAACGGTGGTTAATGTTTACCAGTGTGTTACCATATGAACAGTGGTTGATGTTTACCAGTGTGTTACCATATGAACAGTGGTTGATGTTTACCAGTGTGTTACCATCAATCGTCCGTTATTTGCTATTTAAACTACTATGAACGGTGGCTAATGTTTACCAGTGTGTTACCATATGAACACCGGTTGATGTTTTCCGATGTGTCATCATCAATTGTCCGTTATTTGCTATTTAAACTACTATGAACGGTGGCTGATGTTTACCAGTGTGTTACCATATGAACACCGGTTGATGTTTTCCGATGTTTCATCATCAATTGTCCGTTATTTGCTGTTTAAAGAGCATAATTGTACCTGTTATAATGCAATACACTGCCTAAATTCCAATATATGTAATTAACAAAACATGATTTAATATTGCACTTTAATTAATAATTAAAATGACACGACATTAGTTTGGACTGAAAACCCAAAGGGATTTTATTTGATATTTGTGTCACATCTTACCGGTTTACAGAAGGGATGCTCGTAATAATAATAACGATATTCTTTGATAGATTGTTTAGGCAGAGGATTCATGATGAACCTTTATTGAATGGATGGCAAGTGCCAGTTGTATAGGACGACGTTTCAGAAGTCTTCTGCCTTTCGGAAGACTCTCGAAATGTCGTCCTCTACACTTGTGTTTCTACAACAGGCAGCTGTCGTCTATTCAACAAAGTTTCATCAATAATAATGGTTTTGGAGAGGCAAATCCTCTTCCAGCACTTTTTTACGAATTTTAACCAAATGATTGGTAAAATTATATTAAAAGTAGACAAAACAAATGTGGAGTAAATTACATTCCCTAATTGAAATTGGTATTATATGAATATTACTTTGAAATAATAAGAAACAAAACAATGGAATAAAAAAACGAAATATAAAATCAGAATGAGGAAGTTACATCCTTGATGGATGGTATTTTATAATTCCTTTATATAGTAATACATTTCCTACATTCCAATATATGCAATTCACAAAAGGTGATTTAATGTTGCACTTGAAATAATAACCAAAATGACACATTAACCTATCATTATGAAAACTCACAGGTATTTTATTTGATATTTGTATCACATCTTGCCAGCTCACAGAAGAGATGCTCATAATAAGAAATAATTTTTGGAAAATAATAGATTTAGATAAAGATAGATTACTTAGATAAAGTAATAGATTTTGTTATAAACGATATGAAGGATGCGCCATCTGTTGAAAGATAAAGAAAACCCTAAAATACGAATTTTAACCAAACTAATCTTAATTTTTTTTGTATGCACAATAAATACTTCAAGGGATTGGAAAAACATTTTCATTCTATTTTTAGATTAAATTGGAGGCCAGTGAAGAAGGAATGGTTCCTCCTGGATGGTACAAGTACCCCGGAGCACTGGACCAACGTTAAGGGGAGATTTCCAGAACCCACGCTTTTCAACTTCACCCCGGGTTACTGTATGTGCATACAATCAATAACCCCATGCCAGAGTCAGAGGATTAATAGGGAGGACATCATACGGATCCTAGGTGATAAAGTATGATACCATGTATGCACGTACAGCTCCAGGCTCAGCCCCACTGAAGATTTAAAGAAAAGAAGACCACTATATAACGTATTGTTTTGATAATTAAGAAACTGTTGTTATTAAACTCATACATCAATAGCATATACACAGATTTATCAATTGGATAAAGCCTTCAACTGCTTGATAGCTTTAAAATATTAATTTAGAGAATTCTTTATTTATTTATTTTCAGCAAAACTGTTTTGCCGGGTATCATGTTTGTGCACAGAAATGTCCCAAAATGTTGTTATATACGAACATTTTGTGTTTCCATCTAGCGACCGAAAATTAAACTGTTATGAAATATGGAAATGATATATTTTTAAACTGAACTCACTGTTAAGTAGTAGTTTCCTTATTTTATTTCCCCATAAAAATAGGTGTGGTAGAAAAATAGAATAATATTACTGTTATATATTATTACACTGGTACATCCTCTTTGAAAAAATATGTGTAATTACTATTTTCAAAAGATAGAGTACAGAAGACTTAATTATATATCCTTGTCATACTAGAGAAACAAAATTTCAGAGACTGTAAACATCAATGTTTGTTTTAAATAGTACAACAAATAATGACTTTTTAAGGCAATATTAATATTTCATAACTTCCAATTTGTCTTGAAGATATTAAGCTAATAAAACATAAGCTGAAATAAGTTATAGGAACCAATATATGTGTGTGTCTAGCATTAATGACTATCAACATATCTTGAAGACTATATTAAGTAAAAATTCATAAGTATAATACTAATATTTTTAATGGAAAAGTGAGTGGAAAAACTAGAGTATTAACTATACTTTATAATTTCAAGTTTGCTACATTAAAGGCGCAAGTTTCATGTTTAT
>NW_013674726.1:0-6668 GCF_000517525.1 Limulus polyphemus
CTACTGAAAACCTAGGAAAGTATCATACCAACAGAACCTGTCAACCATTCAATTATACTGAAAACTCAAGGAAATGCCACACCAACATAAATTTTAATATCAGAGCTTTGTTTTTAACACTAGATGACGCTACTTTATTGAATGATAATAAAGCTAGATCACGTGATTAATATTTGCATATTCGAGCCTGTTAATGAAATATATGTTAAGACTGTACTTAAATACGTTTTCAGTGGAAAGGACACATCTCCTCATCGTCTGTTGCCAGTTTGACGCTTGACTGAGCTGTCAGTGAAGTGAAGATGTCACGACTTAAGACGGGGTTGTACTTCACTTTTGTGATGTACCGTTTCTTACTGACATTTTCCACTTTACACCATGTTCATCCTTGAATATGTTAAACTGTTCGATTGTATCTGACCCGCCATAGAATCGGTAATATACTGCTAATGCATCAAAACCATTGACGTTTTTATTTTAAACGGCATTCAGCCAGAGTTTATGTGAACATTAAATACTTGTATCTTTTGGAAACACGTTATAGGAAACTAACAGATCATTCTTTTCAAAATTAACGAAGAAAATGGGAGCCAATGAAACATACAATTGGGCCAAATTTACAATAAATCTAAGATTAGATTAATGTACGACATTAATTTTTGAGGCCCGCCCCGTGTCTTCCCTCACCCCCTAACGCCGGCCCTGGTACTAATTCTGAGCTCTTGGTAATCATAATGTATCGTTTTACACAGATCGGTGCTTATCCGCCGGATGTGACGTTAGTTTTGTTGTTGTTTTACATTGTCAGTGTCCGCGTAGTCTAGGGAAATTGTGCATTACAAAATCACCCAGAATTCTTAGAACAACAACAACAAAAGCGTGAAATTAAATAAGGTGATTAATACAAATATCTTAGTTACGACGAAAAATATTTTCGTCTCCAGCTGTGGAATTTCGAAGTACAATTACTTCATCACCAGCGAAGTCGGAAAACGATATAGTTGTGTGAAGATCGGAAAAATAGTTACAAATCTCATGTAGTTAGCAAGGCCTTTGTCCGAGGAGTCCGGATGTATATTGGCTTTTCCATTCAGAGTTACCTTACCTGTTTTTTTTCTTTAGTCAAACATTTTAATGCAACGAGAATGCTACACGATGGTACAATGTCAGTGTCATCACGTGACAACTGGCTTCGATTTCAATTTGAGTTTTTTATTTGCAAAGTATTTTACACAAACAACACTTAACTCACGTGTAATTTCCTAAAAAATAAACATTACATTAAATATTGTTGCTATGGGCTTTCTCGACTTACTTAGGTATAGAATACGCATGGACATTTCGTTCAAAACTATATATCGCTTTATGAACACGCATTCAGACGTTTCTGCATATTCAGCTAAGTTTGTCTTCATTATAACTTTACATTTACTTTAGTTTACAATAACTAATCATCGGTTTGTTTCATAGACTGCTACAAACACCTTTTAGTTACTTTTCTTTACTACGATTTTTATTCTTCGTTTTTGTGAGTTTCTCTGTTTCAACTTGTAAAACTGTGTCATACACTGAACGCTCATAACTGTTTCATACTCTGTACACCATTATAAATACCATTACTATATTTATTGTTTATTTTACGTGTAGTTTTATTAGATAAAGATAAGTACGTGTAATTTTATTAAATAAAGTTATGTGCACGTGAGTTTGTTTGTCTGACCGCGTAAAATCTTTTCAAATAGACCCGAATTTATCGATGTATCACATAATGTCTGCAAGAAAGCGTAGCTTAAATGCCGTGCGTGAAAATGATAGAATAAGGGAAATTCAAGTGAAGGGCACGAAAACTACCGCAAGTGTTTTGTGGATCGATGATAGTACTAATATGAATTCAAGAAACAATAACGACGATTATTTGCTGAAATGCAAATTGCAAAAGTCACAGTTGGAAGAATGTCAGAAACATTCAATAACTTAAAAGAAAAACGTTTCGTGCCAAAATTTTGTTTTCATTGCTAAAACAGATAATATTAATGTTACATCTGCAGAGTTTTGAGAAGTTTGTACATTTTATTAAGGAAACCTAAGAAGTGTTTAAGTAATTTTAGAGTTAACTTTTCATCATCTCGAAAACCATAACTTTGCATAGAATGTCTGTAACAAGTCCTGTACAACATAGTTTGTTAAAGTAGTTGATAAGAAATTTGAAATGAAATGTACATCATTTTTGCTGTAGTAGTTTTAAACATTTTAAAAGAAACATTAAGCGTACCTCTTCTTGATTGTGATTGGATATGGAGAAAGCTCGTGGTCACGTGATACATTTTTATTTCACACAGTTATTTTTAATTATTTGAAGGGGGGGGAGTCTGTGATAAAATTCAACATTTTTTAGTGTATATATTTTTTTCTTTTTCAATTTTATTTTTTATGTTACATTTAATGTCTTCTGGTTTAATTGGACCAGACGTCATAACTTAGATATATTAAACATAGGAATTCGTAAAACTTTTTAAGAGATGAAGTCATCCCCCTGGTTCAGAGTTAACTCGGTGCATAACCAGATGTTCGGAGGAACATCGAAGGCATGACCTACCAATAAGTGTAACGTGGCCTGGTGACAAGGAAATCTGGCTAAATAAAATGGCGACATTCCTTTAGACCATCAAATGTGAAATAAGAAAATATTACATCCACCATCTTGGAAACCACGTGTGTGTTGACGGACAGATTTCTCTCTCTCTCGTTCCTTGCGTCGGTATTTCGTACCATTATTGTTATTTTTTTCACCCATTCCTTGTCTTTGAAATCGTTACTTAAATTTCTTACTTCCGTCAGAGGCGCGTGAAATCAGGCCTGCCTGATTCAGCTGGAAGAACTGATGTAATATACAGAAGCGATGAAAATCATTTTTCTTGTTTTGTTTCTATATTGTTCCCTCCCAGTTTTTTCTCGTTCTGTATTAACCATTATGTTCAGAATTCTGTTAAATCCTATGAGGTGCGAAACTTGACAAGTTAATCTCAGCAGTTCTTCCAATTGCAAACATTTTTTTTTAAAATAATAAATTGACCACCGATCACCGATCACCGGTTTTTGTTTTGTAATTAAGCACGAAGCTACACAATGGGCTATCTGTGCTCTGCTCACGACGGGTATCGAAACCCGGATTCTAGCGTTGTAAGTCCGCTGTGCCACTGGGGAAGGGAGGGCGATCACCGGAAGTAGCCCTTATTTTTTCTCTCCAAGTATTGACTGCTGTTGTTCTAATACAAGTTGTTTGTTTGCTGTTAAGCACAAAGCTGCATGATGAACTATTTGTTCTGTGCTCGCTACGGTATCGAAACCCGTTTTTTTCTTCTCGTTATAAGCCTAAAGATTTACCGCCGAGCCAGTGGGGAGCTCATTGGAAAGTCTGGTGTCTTTCAGGCTAAAAAAACTGGTTTCGATATCCGTGGTGGGCACATCACAGATAGCCCATTGTGTAGCTTTGCGCTTAACAACAAACAAACAAGCTTACCGATGAAGTCCCTCAGTGGCAAGTCTTAGGGCTTATGATGCTAAAAGATCGGGTTTTGATACCCGTGGTGGGCAAAGCACACATAGCCCATTGAGTACTTTTGGGCTTAACAACAAAAGAAAACTTACCAATGAGCCACTGGGAAGCTCGTAATCAAAGTCGTTTGACCAAAGCAGGGATCGCGTTAGTATCTTTGTTTTTGATCCCTTTTCCAAACCACATAATTCAACTGAAAAGTTAATCACTCTTTTGTAATGTTGACTCAGTAACCTTCAGTTTGATAACACTCATTTGATCTAAACGCTTGAACATGTTTTTTTCTCTTTTTGTTTAAAAGCTGGTCAGTTCGCTTTATCTGGCCAAAAAATCTAATAACGTTCTTTTTTTTTCTACTATTAGAGCAATTTCTGTTAATTTTTTCTCTCTAAATAAGTCTCTGTCTGTACTGCAGCAAGGTAGAAACCGTTAAATTTCACAATGTTTTCACGTGTGTTGCTATTGGTAACGAAATACTTACCTTAAGAGATTTTTTTTACCCGCACTTTACGGGTGAGTCACCATTTGCATGACGTCATTGACTCGAGTCTAATTGTACAGAGGTGATGTGTGAGAGGGGTGGGTGACAAAGTAATTTCTCTTTGTGCTGACGTGTCAGAAAGTCACGTGACTCAAGTTCAGTGACATATTGAATTTTGCTTTAATACAGTTTTCTCGTTATGACGTGGAAATTGTCGCCTTCTCATCGACGCAAGAAACGCCATTACCAGTTGTTGTTGCGAAGTTCAATCTTCCCAGACTTAATTTTTAATAAATCCGAACTAAACTGTGCATTTCAATGTTCATCCTTCCCGTAAATAGTACTGGAAAAAAATTAAAGATTTTACTCTCCGAGGTTGTGTTTTTTTATTTTTTAAGAGTCGTAAGAAGATTAGATGGGGGTGATCAGAATTTTATTATTTGAAACGTCAGAGTGGACATTTACGTACATTGCGAATATACATTCCAAGTTTGACTGAATTCTTTATTAAAACTTTAAGCAAATTGCATTTGATTTAGTGGTGAATGAGATACAGGTATATATATATATTGTTACGTCTCCGTTCGTTAGTTGATTTTCCGTAACTTCGTTCCCACGAAACTTTAGCGACACAAGTCCTTTCTTAAATAAAACTGGTTTATTCTTTCCGAATACAACTTTACGATACACTCAACTTCAACAGTAGCGCTATAACAAACTATAGTTCACTTCTCACGAGCTCGACTTCAACAATACGTCTCTCTCTGACTGCAGTTCAATTACTCATTACCTACACACACACACACACATTGTCACGTCACGCCGTGACCACCTTATATATACCAGCCCACCCCCAATCTAACAAATGCTAGAGCACTCCCGAAGGAACAGGATAGTTCTAGAAAACGGGTGGCGTGATACTAGTCACGTGATCTCGCGGACGCAATAATATTAAAAACAACATTGGTACAGTATGTATTTTTGTGTTTAGATATCATACAGATTTCTATATACTAAACTGTTCATAACTGTAAACATAGAAGTTGCATCAATTTAATCATTCACTCACAGACTATTATACTGGATTTGATTTGTGTGTGTGGGTAGACTTGCATCAAGTCACTTGCGAGTGAGGGCTCCAATTCAGATATCAAAAGGTTTTCCAATTCTAAACCCTAGACAACTGCAATAAATGAAAATCCAATTCCAGTCCAATATGTTTACACATATTTAGAGGTGTTTTACGTATAATGGATTCTACTGGACTTTTTTAACTCTTATGGATTCTACTGGACTTTTAACTTTTTATGGATTGTACTGGATTTTAAGTGCTTACGGATTGTACTGGATTTTAAGTGCTTACGGATTGTTCTGGATTTCAAGTGTTTATGGATTGTCCTGGATTTTAAGTTTTTATGGATTGTATCTGTCTGAAATGAAATGGTGGTCTTGTGTTGAGTTTTTTTATTTATTTATGAGCAACCTGGTTAAGGCTTCAGCACAAAACATTATTCATTACTATGCTCTAGGTAGATAAAGTCCATAAAAAATTCACATCCAGTACAATCCACTCTGGATAAGACTTCTCTAGAACAAGCGTAAAATATTGGTGTAAAAGTCTGATTGTTGTTCTCAATATTTCCAGTGGTATATATTTATTTTGATGTAGAACAAAACTGCACTTAAGAATGATTAGAGTTTGTATATGTGCTAAAGATCCTAAGCCTAAATTTTAATATCCCTTCCATTACATATAAATTTACACTCGAGTGAGACACCTGTCTGATATCATCTGTTTTTATGAAAAGCAATAGCTACGTATATAATCATAATCATTATAAACCCTCTGGTGTTACCAAATAAAACTTGATATCGTCTATTTTCGCCGAAATGGGCAGCTTCTCTTTGTACAGCAATATGAGGGAAGTCAAGTCTAGAAATCTATTAGTCTAATCCAGCGTTTCCCAAACTTTTTTGGCCACGGAATACTTTTTAACAGAGAAAGAGCTTACGAAACTCTAGACACGTGAAATATTGGTGTAGACTGTAGTGTAGAGGGTATGTTGCGCGCGAAGCGCCCTCTAGATTTGTATATTATTCATTTATTTATTTAATCAAATTACACATTAATGAATTGTTACATTTTTTTGCTTATAATATATTTTAGGTACAAACCTCTCCACTAAGCTATTATGTAGAATAGATATGGCATCTTCTATAATTCTTCTTCAATGTGAAGTCGATATTATCTAATTCTAATACATAGGGAAAATTTCATAATAAGTTATGATCGTACAAAAAGTGTTAAATATTTTATTAAAATTTAAAATCATGATTTTCTCATGGTGCATTTATCAACCTCGGACGGAACAGCAGTGTTCCGAGGAACATAGTTTGGGTCTAATCTATTAGGACAATAGTGTACACGTTATTAACACCACAGTGCTTCATTGAGGGGGACTACTCTATAGTCCTAAACACTAATCTTTAATAAGGATTCATCATGTTAACATATGGTGAAGTCTTCTGACTTTGTACATAAAATGTTGTTGTTTTTTTGCGAGTGAAAGTAAAATAACTAAAGAGAAGGGGAAAGGGTAAGGAACTGGAGCCTAGGAATGTCATGTATGC
>NW_013674726.1:7049-12304 GCF_000517525.1 Limulus polyphemus
AACTCGATCCTCCCCCTTCAATCTATCTCCGGCTTACATGCTAAAAAAGAGGGCGTCTAGAAAACGCTGGGACATTCGTGAGGTTGCCTGCTAAGTCACGATCCTTCTAGAAACTCCAGCGGGCATACTCCCAGCGTCGCGTGACTTCCGCTGTCGTAACACTTTGAAGTGTATCAAGTGAGCACATTCAATCAAGATTTATTCAATGATTTTAGTATAACTATTAATTAATATAGCCACAGTCTCTACTTGGATGAAGATGAAAATACTGTATTTTACTAAATGGTGGGAGAGGTGTCTTTAAAACGATATCAAATCAGAGAGAACACACACAGGATACATTAAATGATCCCCTTGCAATTATTTCACAGAATTGATAAAATACCCAAGAGAGGGGTTAGAAACACCTTTTTTTTTTGTTGTTGTTGATAACTTGATATATGATAAAAAAATACTAACTCACTACTCACATTTCCTGACATGCTACCGACCCTTGTTACTTGGTTTTCCCAACTTGCTACTCATCACAGAACAAAAGTAAAACCCTTACCCTCCTCCCCATGAAGAAACCAGTTGTTTTAGGATCAATGGGCTGGAGGTCTATAAACATGGCACCTCGTTGAGAGCATGCAAAATGTCACAGTAGAGAACGGTGAAAAAAAAAAGCGTTTTTACGCCAAACGTTGAAGACACAGGTTGGCTTTTTCAGGTAAGAAACCGTTGATTCGATATGTTTGTAATACCTATTGAATATCAAAATGACCGATGTTTAAAATTTTTTCCTCGACAAAATTTGTGGTGCATGAATGACACTTGACGCACCTGTTCGTAACGGATTTGATATTAGGCCTATTGAATATTATTGATTTGCGATGTACAGCCTTTTTCGATCATCTCGTCATTGTTTACTTGCCTTTCTTTTATTAGGCTTAGACATGTTACTTCATTTTCACAGTCATTTTTTTACCTAACCGTGATTGTTTTTTTTGTTTTACTGCCTTGGACTTGTTTCATCAGTCAATATCAACATATGGGGTGTGTTCAGTACTCCCTCTTATATTTAGGCCTATCTGTGTGTTTTTGCTATCCCTTTACCTCCTGATTCAGAGGCGGATTTAGACCATGCCACCTGTGTTTTTGAAAATTCAAAAATGCCCTTTGAAAAATAAAAAGTTCCCTTTTCATTTGTAGGTGTATTTACCTTATTAAAAAGTAGGCCTATTAGTGATTAATACTATTGGTTGTTATAAAATGGCCTGTTCTCATGCTTATACGCATTAGTCAGAATCTTACATTTTGGTCAAATTAGTAGCTTTCTATACGCAATGTAGTTGTTTAACCAACTGGATCCAGATCGAAATTTCTGGGGGGAGCATTCCCCCTTCACATCCCTAGAAGCTCACTTAAACAGATTCCTAAAAGTTGGCAACCCTGCTGACCATAATGTCGATGTGGTATGATTGGGTAATAATTAACACTGTTAGTAGGCGTATATAATTTTATTATTTTGAACCTAAATACACTTTTTAGGATAAAAAAGCTACAACAAATGAAATACGCCATTGGTAAAAAAAAAATCAAATGCTTCAGCTAGATAAAAAAATCTGAAAATAAGAACAGTTTGGTTTGTTTTGAATTTCACGCAAAGGTACACGAGGGCTATCTGCGCTAGACGTCCCGACTTAAGCAGTGAAAAACGAGAGGAAAGGCAGCTAGTCAACACCACAAACCGCCAACTCTTGGACTACTCTTTTATCAACGAATAGTGGGATTGACCGCAACATTATAACACCACCAAGCATGTTCGGTGTGACAGGGATTCGAACCCAGGACCCTCAGATTGCGAGTCGAGCGCCCTAACCACCAGGCCAAATAAGAGCAGTCAACATCACTTGCTAATGAAGACCTGCCCTTGCACAACACCTGATGCTAAATATGTTAACTATAACTGATACACTCAATTTCATTATTCGGTCTAAAGAGCCGAACAAATCCCATGTGGCGGAGCGTGCTTGTGGCCGGTGATCTTCCTTCTAGCCAGTAGCTCAAAAGTAGTGATAGATACACCAGATCACAGGGGGTTAGTTAGGCTTAGATTTATAAATTGTAGTGCTTATCGGAGGCGAGAACGCCTTTTATAAACGAAGCAACTAGTTATTTTTTGTATAATTTGTATTGTCCAATCATGAGTTTGTTTTGGCAGAGTCACGATCTACATTCAATCAGAAATTTTTTCTTTGTGATAAGAGAAAAAGGGTTTTGGGATTCATAGATAATAATAGACTCAGTTCGAGACTTGCAGTAATGGCGCGCGCACATGAACAAGCTCGGAATGTAATTTAAAAATAAACGCCCTTAGTTGTTGTTTTTTTACACAGTAACGTTAGTAAACAACGTACCGATATTTCGCATTCAGAGGAGTTTAAAAGAACAAATTGAACCAGCTTAATTGAACCAGCTAAGGCTTACATATATATATATATACAGTGCAGGCAGTAAATGGGTAATCGCGTTGTTCCGTGTGTGAATTAAACCTCTTTTTACTGCCCCTGTCTCATTAAATCCCGTTGTTAATGTCATAAAATGTAAAATATGGCTTGACTTTAATTAGTGTCCAATGTATCACTGTACGTATTTTGACAAGATTACAGTTTCATTGAAATATAGTTATTGTTGCGGCATTTTAGCGTTTGAGACAAAAAAAATGTTAATAAGTTGCCTTTCGCTCATCTATATTGTTTAGAACGAACGTTCGGTACGGTGTTTTTACGTCACCATTTCTCCCAATCGGAGACCGAGGACGTCGAAACTTCCGGCAAGGCCTGGGAGGAAACGGTTGCAATCAGGAAGTAGATACGCGCGTGTCTCTCACGAAACGCGTGCTTTTACTTTTAGTCCACGAGAGTATAGCCTTGTTCTGTATTATGTGACATTGTAGTTGATCTGAAAACACAAATCTGTGCTTTCTTCACTTAGTAAACATCATAAGTTCAAACTCTGTATTATGTGCAAGTTATATTTGTATACACAGATCTAAGACAGAGGGTAGTGTATTCAAAGTGTTTAGTGCCGCGAGCTGGAGCTAAATCGGTGAGGCCGAACGTTGGTTGTTAAAGTTCCGACGTTGCCATGTCACACCATCGCACTGTTTGGTCCACAATCGTACGTCGCAAAAGGCATGACGTCTGTAAGTTCTAGTTTAGTGTCCACATACATAAACAGGAGGATGTTAACTGAATGAAGGAATAGATAGATAGATAGTTTATACGAAAGTAATAAGAATGATATCAAATTGTAAATAAATTATTAAAAGAAACTAAACTATGTCTTCAAATAACTTTGTATATATATAGATATGTGTTGTAAAATGTTTTGTAAAAATATGTCACCAGTACCTTACTCAGTGATTTTATAATTATCCAGTTAGCTTGCTGTTTAGATAGTTCATTAATTAGCTCACTAGTTCTGTTTCTTCATCTGTAATTTAACAACTATACAAAAAAATTATAATTTTGTTTTCTATTAATATTTCTTTAACTTTAAAAGTTGTTTTAAATATTCGAGTCTATTTATAGCGGTCCCTTAAGAAAGTGAAAAAAAAAACAACAACAAAAAACAAACTCTAACCGTTTTCGTGACACTTGGCGCTTGTGTATTCTCGTCATCATTGCTGCTAATAGGCAGTTGCTATTTTTGCCGTAAGAGGGAGCTTAGAAAACTAGAAATGTTCTAAATAGACAGGTAACTTAGGGATGTAGCCGTAAGAACGTAACACACACACACAGACGACGGTGGGAAAATTTTAATTAATTTAATTTTCGCTTTTCAAATTTGGATTGTTGAATCAAAAAAAAGTTAGTTAATAATAACGTTTTTATTTGTTAAACTATGCCTAGTGTAATGCATAATTTCTTTGTCGGTTATGTTAAAAACTTATCTTAGTAAAATATACTGCCGATAGAGGGCTCTTTGTTTACTGTGTTATCTACACTTCCACACCATTTTTGAAACAACAAGCTACAGGAAAGCTTTCCTCCTACAACCTTTCCAAGTACAGATTGGTAGGAAAACTGAAGTTTTGATTCAGACTCTTCTAGCGTATTTATAACGTTATTATAAGTTACTTCATAAAGCTTGAAAGAGTGAAATTCAGTCTTCACTGTATTACCAAAGAGGCTTTTATACTGGTTGTTCATTGCCACTAAGTCAGCTATATATGGATTCAACTTTCACGTATCATAGGAAATTGAGTGCAGATAAATATATTGTTTTACACATTACTCTTTACTTACTGTTTTACACATTACTCTTTACTTACTGTTTAACACATTACTCTTTACAGCTTCCTCTCTAATAATACATACTGTTTTACACATTACTCTTTACTTACTGTTTAACACATTACTCTTTACAGCTTCCTCTCTAATAATACATACTGTTTTACACATTACTCTTTACAGCTTCCACTCTGATAATACATACTGTTTTACACATTACTCTTTACAGCTTCCTCTCTAATAATACATACTGTTTTACACGTTACTCTTTACAGCTTCCACTCTGATAATACATACTGTTTTACACGTTACTCTTTACAGCTTTCGCTCTAATAATACATACTGTTTTACACGTTACTCTTTACAGCTTTCGCTCTAATAATACATACTGTTTTACACGTTACTCTTTACAGCTTCCTCTCTAATAATACATACTGTTTTACACATTAATCTTTAAAGCTTCCTCTCTAATAATACATACTGTTTTACACGTTACTCTTTACAGCTTCCTCTCTGATAATACATACTGTTTTACACATTACTCTTTACAGCTTTCGCTCTAATAATACATACTGTTTTACACATTACTCTTTAAAGCTTCCTCTCTAATAATACATACTGTTTTACACGTTACTCTTTACAGCTTCCTCTCTAATAATACATACTGTTTTACACATTACTCTTTACAGCTTCCGCTCTAATAATACATACTGTTTTACACATTACTCTTTACAGCTTCCGCTCTAATAATACATACTGTTTTACACGTTACTCTTTACAGCTTCCTCTCTAATAATACATACTGTTTTAACACATTACTGTTTAGAGCTTCCTCTCTAATAATACATACTGTTTTACACGGAAGCTGTAAAGAGTAAGCTCTAATAATACATACTGTTTTACACATTACTCTTTACAGCTTACGCTCTAATAATACATACTGTTTTACACATTACTCTTTAAAGCTTCCTCTCTAAT
>NW_013674726.1:13150-20116 GCF_000517525.1 Limulus polyphemus
AAGGGGCCATCTTATGTCAATAAAATGAACAATTTAAACTGTATAAAATATTTTATGTAAACTGAACATTTAAGGGGCCATCTTATGTCAATAAAATGAACAATTTAAACTGTATAAAATATTTTATGTAAACTGAACATTTAAGGGGCCATCTTATGTCAATAAATGAACAATTTAAACTGTATACAATATGTTAGTTACGTTATTTAAGGGGCCATCTTATGTCAATAAATGAACAATTTAAACTGTATACAATATGTTAGTTACGTTATTTAAGGGACCATCTTATGTAAATAAATGACCTTCCACCACTTCTTTCATTGCACGTGTAATTATATAATGAGAACTTCTAAGTGAAGAGTGTACAGTAATGTTCGTACTATAATGGACGTAGAGTGTATGTCACTATCTATGTCTGTATGTAACCAAAAAACTCCTGCGTCATCTATTGAATGGCACCACAAAAAAACAAAAATCACTCTTTTGTTATTCAAGATTCAGACAATTATAAAAATAACTGTGTTATGTAAAACAACCATTTCTTTATAATAGAACACAATTTTAAATAAAAGTACTCTCCTCACAAAAAGAACACAACTTTCACTAGAACTGTACGTGTGGGTTTCATTATATCTTTATTGATGTAATTTGACTGTTTGTAATGGATTTCGCGCAAAGCTACACGAGGGCTATCTGCGCTAGCCGTCCCTAATTTAGCAGTGTAAGACTAGAGGGAAGGCAGCTAGTCATCACCAACTCTTGGGCAACTCTTTTATCAACGAATAGTGGGATTGACCGTCACATTATAACGCCCCCACAGATGAGAAGGTGAGCATGTTTGGTGGGACGGGGATTCGAACCCACGACCCGCATATTGCGAGTCGAGCGCCCTAACCACCTGGCCACCTGATGTAATTTGTAAATATAGTACTAAAAAACTGGAGTTTTTAAAAAAACTTATTTTTTCAATAAACGGTACCACTTTTAATATGTAAAAACATTACAGTTTAATACTACGGTTAATGATTACTAACACAAACAAACGCCCGTAGGGCGGCGTTTCTACTAGTATAACGTAAAGGTCATTTGGTTTACAACAGAAGTGGTATGGTATCTTCACTGGGGGCTCGCTCTGTAGCCCAACCAGTATAAGTCTCTGACATAAGTATATAAGGCCCCCCAGCGGCACAGTGGTATGTCTGCGGACTTACAACGCTAGAATCCGGGTTTCGATACCCGTGGTGGGCAGAGCACAGATAGCCCATTTTGTAGCTTTGTGCTTAACTACATACAAACAAACATAAGTATATATTAGCCCCCCCCCCCCCCAGTGGCACAGTGGTATGTCTGCGGACTTACAACGCTAGAATCCGGGTTTCGATACCATTGGTGGGCAGAGCACAGATAACCCATTTTGTAGCTTTGTGCTTAACTACATACAAACAAACATAAGTATATATTAGAATTATTGAAAATGTTGTAAATGTGTTGACACTGGCTTACTAAGCTATTTTGTGTGATTAAATGTGTTGATACTGGCTTACTAAGCTATTTTGTGTGATTAAATGTGTTGACACTGGCTTACTAAGCTATTTTGTGTGATTAAATGTGTTGACACTGGCTTACTAAGCTATTTTGTGTGATTAAATGTGTTGACACTGGCTTACTAAGCTATTTTGTGTGATTAAATGTGTTGACACTGGCTTACTAAGCTATTTTGTGTGATTAAATGTGTTGACACTGGCTTACTAAGCTATTTTGTGTGATTTATAAGTAAACTAATATATATATATATTTCAGAACACTAGAATAAAGCTTCTCTAGCACTTTATTAAATTATTATTTTAATTATTGTCGAAACGAAATTGGGCCCGGCATGGCCTGGTGATTAGAGCGGTCAATTCGCAATCTGCGGGACGTGGGCTCGAATCCTTTCAGCCGTGAGGGCGTTATAATGTGACTATTAGTTGGTAAAAGAGTAACCGAAGAGTTGGTGGTGGGTGGCGTTGACTAGCTGCCCCTCCCTCTAGTCTAACTAGCGCAGATAGTCCTCGAGTAGCTATGCGCGAAATTCAAAACAAACCTAAACGATATGTCACGTGGGTCAGTGGTGGCGCTTATTAGTGACGTCACTCAACACCACGGGAGCTAACCTTACGAGTTTTGTGTGTAGGTTTCATGTCTGCACTGAGTGTTTATAAAACTCGTTAGTTTTTCCTGTAACCCTAACTAGGTCATCGTTATATTACTAAAAACTTATAATGTTTATGATATTTATTTAAGGGTAACTGGAAATGCCTGTTTTCTGTGTATATGTTTAATTGCTATTGTAAATAAACATAAAATAGTCAAGTTTTATCTAATACTCTATACTTGTTTGATTTGATACCCAAATTCGAGACCATTTTCACCCTTTAAACCCAATTAATTTGAAACTGTATCGCTCATATTCATATATATATATATATATAAACTTTTCGGCAGCACTACTGATAGTCTTTTAAATGAGTTTTCGGTTTGATCGTTATTATTATGAAGCTTTTCGAATAAAAAGCACGACCGTCGAGAAACTATCGTAACCATGTGTATCCCATGCCCGAATTGTTTATTTTAAAAAAGGGTCTCCATATTTATCCCATGTCTGAATTGTTTACTTTAAAAAAAGTTCTCCATGTTTATCCCATGCCTGCATTGTTTACTAAAAAAAAGTGTCTCCATATTTATCCCATGCCTAAATTGTTTATTTTAAAAAATGTCTCCATGATTATCCCATGCCTGAATTCTTTACTTTAAAAAAGTGTCTCCATGTTTATCCCATGCCTGAATTCTTGACTTTAAAAAAGGGTCTCCATATTTATCCCATGTCTGAATTGTTTACTTTATAAAAAGGTCTCCATGTTTATTCCATGCCTGCATTGTTTACTAAAAAAGTGACTCCATATTTATTCCAGTCCAGTATTGTTTACTAAAATAAAAAAGTGTATCCATATTTATCCCAATACAGCATTATTTGCTAGAAAAGTGTTTTCATTTATTTTATTCCACCTCTGTTCATTAAAACGCTTTTTTAAATTTGTCCCGTACCAATAAAAGTGTCCCCACGTTTTGTTCCATACCAGCACTTGTCATTGAACAGCTTCTTCATATTTGTCCCAAATCAGCTGTATTCAATAAACTATTATATCAGCACTATTAATTAAAAAAGTGAGCCCACGTTTTGCCCCACACCAGCACTAAAATAACCGTTTCTTATATTTTCTCGCTAAACCTTTCATGAAAATGATGCTATAGTCCTTAGAACGTTTATATTTCCAAACACTAATACTGTAGTATAGTTGAGTGTATCTATTCGTTCATCTTTGTCTGTGAGTTTAATTTACATTACACGTGTAAAAAAATGTTATTTTTGGAAGTAGAGTAGGAGGCTGAAATGTAAATGGTTTTTTATAAGTACTTTATCCACGTTTTAGCAGTAAAAGGCTTAACATTATAGATAAAACTCTTACGATCGCTGCAACAATTCGTTCCACATTTAGGACAGGAGAAGAGAGGTTTGGAATTTGATGCTCTGAAAGACTTAAATTAACGGTTCAGTTTTTCGACTTAGTCTTTTTAATATGTGAAGAGACTATAGAAGTTACAGTCACCGGTCTGTCCTCTTTTATCTGTTGTCGTAACTGCACACAGTGACGTAATGAATTCCAACAGAAACCATAGTAACAAATGCGTGTATAATATATTACATGCTAATTAACGTAGAATAGGCATAGGTAAACTAATAACTTGTATTAGTCAATTAGTAATAATAATACACATGTACTTATTCTTATGCGTTACTTCAATGAATGTAAGCGATAAAAATACAGTATAACTATAAAATGTTAAATAAGCATAATACACATTTATTGATGATTAAACTGTATTTTGATTAAACTGTATTTCCTTGATCACTGAATCAATTCAATAAATGTATTGAAAGTGAGAGACATTTTTCGTACAGTACACCCAACCTCGTCTATAATCTTGAAATTATTTCAACAATAAGTTCCTCGCCTGAGAAAGTAAAAAACAACAACAACAACAACAAAATAATCCTTTAAGCACCTTCTCGTGTTAATTTTTATGGTGCAACTGAGGCCTGACCTAAACGAACTTGAAAATACTGCTACCGATTTGTTTTTATACCAGTGATCCGGTGAGGTTCACGTACTTTTCAACTTCACTCAGGGGTTAACGAGATCAGAATCAGGGTGAATGAGTATTATCAATTATACAACAAATTCAAGAAAAAAAAAAATCATTAGTTATTTTATTTATTCTAGTTGTAGTTTGATAAATTCAATTTATTACTTTGTTTGTCTGTTTTTCCGAACGGGTGGTGGTGAGTGGGTTGTTGTAAAAAACGTATAGGGGGTGAATGATTTTGGAAAAGGTTGAGAAGCACTAGTCTAAGTTGTTACAACATTCAGAGTAAAGAATTGGACTTAAAAGAAGGTGAAACCATTAATTTTCTTTGTAAAATACGTAGGGGAAACCAAGCAGTAATTAGTAGAATTAATCACAATATTGATGGTATATTTGATTACATTTATCTTTAAGACCCGTGCGTTATTAGGGGTCTTGTAACCAAAATATTCTAAGGACCCATAAGCAATTTGGTACATAAATAGTTTAGAAAATTGTGTTTAAAAAAGCCGATGTGGACATATGAACCTACTGGTAATTCTAGGGTTAAGAAGTTTCCCTATTTTCAACTCCCTTGGTTGTTTGTTTGTTTGCTTTTTTTGTTACAGTAAGGACCTTTGAACAGGTTTGTTTCAATGCAAAGCTGCACAGTGGTCTACCACTACTGTGTCCGACACGGGGATCGAACTCTGAATTGTGAGTTATACGCCATTGAAGCTTATCGCTAAAACACTCAAACAGAGGAAGTTGCACCCTACAAAACCTGGTAACCCCAACCCCTCTCCACAATAAACGAAGAAACATAATCCACAATATAAGACAGGAGTAGTAAAGCAAAAAAATCCTGATTAACAGTGTGAATGTTCATAAGGTAATAACTCACAAAAACAGTGTGAATGTTCATAAGGTAATAACTCATAAAAACTGTTTAACAGTGTGAATATTCATAAGGTAATAACTCATAAAAACTGTTTAACAGTGTGAATATTCATAAGGTAATAACTCATAAAAACAGTGTGAATATTCTTAAGGTAATAACTCAAAGAAACTTATTCAATAGTGTGAATGCTGTTGAATAAGATTTTTTGAGTTATTACCTTATGAACATTCACACTGTTAAACAGTTTTTGTGAGTTATTACCTTATGAACATTCACACTTTTAGACAGTTTTTGTGAGTTATTACCTTATGAACATTCGCTCTGTTAAACAGTTTTTATGAGTTATTAACTTTATGAACATTCACACTGTTAAACAGTTTTTGTGAGTTATTACCTTATGAACGTGAATGATTATCCACTTAGAGCTTTCTCTCTCTGGTAACACACACACACACCACATACTGTATTGTACACCATATATATAGAACTATCTCTCTGATAATGTATACTGTTTCACATATTATCCACATAGAGCTATCTCTATGGTAATATACATAGTTTCACACACAATATCCATATAGAACAACCTCAAATTATTTGACTGCTTTAGTTTTCAGGGAAAGCATTATAGTTCTAGGTTTAGACCTTTACAAACGTGTTTACTTAATATAATCACATCTCTGAAAGAGTAATTGAAGTGTGAATACTCTGTAATTGTGCTTTTTTTACACCTCCAGTTTGTGCTATATTCTGTTGTAAAAAGTCGTCTCTTGTCTCCGTAGTTGGGTACGTTTATACTTCTTGGTAGGTCTTTGCCATTGCACCCAAAGCGACCATTTTGAAACATCGTTTATAGAACAAGAAGTATTTTTAAACTCAGACTTGTCGCTAGGAGGCGCAAAGTCAACTAACTAGGGAATGCTCAGGCTGTCGACCCTTTACGGGTTGGTTTTTGAGAACAGAAAAAAAAAAAGAGTTTAGAAACACTTCCAAATAAATGTCTTCTGAACAACACTTTTTTATTTTTTAGTGGCGACATTTGTTACTAGCTGAACCTAGAATATATAGTTACATGTAGCGTGACGTGTGTGTCGCGTGTTGCTTTCAAAAATGACCACCGAAGTCTGTTCTGTTCACCAATTCTTTGTGCTTTCACCATACGTCATTCCTCCAATAGCTTTAGAAATATCCGGACACGTGATTTTGGCGTCTAAACATAATACATTACACACACACATGAAACTTTTACACCAGAGCATAAAAGTAAAATAAAATATAACACGTATTTTGCTTACACTGCCACGACACCATGAAAGTGACACTATTATTGAAACAACTTCAGTGTTTTTACAGGTTACGTTTATATCGCTGTCTCGAGTTAATTTGAACTTGTTTCCTCTAGCGTTAGTTGAGTCTTCAATCAAACAAAATCAAAGACTACAGCTTAAAATTAACTTAGGATTAGGTTGGAACATGCAACGTTACACACGAGCATCGATGTCACTTAAATTAACAAATTATGATTTGATGAATTATTTAGGTATATATATATATATGTAGGTAATGTGTTTGTTTTCTCTCTCTCTCTCTTTAAACAAGCACCCGAGGAAAAATCCACGAAGAGACATACCATCCAAGTGTCGTATTCTCCAAATCTCAGATTCTGTAGAGTGTTACCAGGTAATTCAAGATCGTTCAAAGTTTGGGTTAAACACCAACTGATAATTACTCGTGGACTAACGAATATTTTACACTGTTAATCACGATTTTATGAGTTATTGTCTTAAGAACGTTCACGCTGTTGAATAAGATTTTTGTGAGTTATTACCTTATGAAGTGTGAAACAGTATGTATTATCAGAGAGATAGTTCTATATGTATGGTGTACAATACAGTATGTGG
>NW_013674726.1:21116-25699 GCF_000517525.1 Limulus polyphemus
TCCACCACGTTTAACTAATTTGATAAACATAACACCTTGTTAAAACTAAGAGATTGCCCTCCAGAGGCACGGCGGCATGTCTGCAGAGACATACCGCTAGAAACCGGGTTTCGATACCCGTAGTGGACAGATCACAGATAGCCCTTTGTGTAGCTTTGTGCTTAATAACAAACAACAGTTAAGATATTATGTATTTATAAATTAAAACCACATTGGACCATCTGATGTATTCACCGCAGCGAATCGAACCTCATATTTTAGCGTTGTAAGTCCATAAACGTACCGCTGACAAACCGGGAAACGAGCATAAAGAAGAACGACAGCAAACACTCTCTCGTGCCTTTTCAGAGTTGTCGTGAAATAATGGTAGAATATGTATGTTGGAAAATGATGTTTTTAGACCGATTCACATTTACTTGTCGATGTGTTTGTTATCGTACGGTTTTCTTTAACTCCGCGATGTTTTTATTATTATTTTTTCTTAAGCAAAGCCCACTTAATTCTAGTGCCAACATTGACCTCTCCTACATATTTATATACCTAAGTCCTCTGGTTTGCATGTTAGTTTGTGGTTTTGGTGGAGAGGGTCCTTTGTGTAGCTTAGTGCTTAATAACAAACAAACTTTTTAAACAGGGGGCATTATCTGTTACTTTGAATTTAATAACCAGAACTTGTAATCATTCCAGAGACTTATGTCATTGTTGTCCGTAATTAAAGCTTTCTAATTAAATTATTTCAAAATTATCACAATAACAATATCGTTATAAAATTTTTCGGAATATCGGTTTGTCCTCTTCTCAAACATATACAAGACGGGCGGGAAAAAACAACGACAAGATGCTGACGATACATAAATATATATGTGGTACAGAACAGTAATTTGCAGCAACACAGTTTATTATTGGTCCAGTTTGAATTGTCCGACAACTACGTGCACTGAAAGTGAATGAATTACTGTTTACGCACCAAGGAAAGGGAAATACCAAATTAGTAATAAAAAAAGGGGGGGGGTGATGTTTGCAAAATTTTTTTTAGTGTTAGTATTTAAGGACAACATGCACGCGGTACTGCACCGAATATAACATGGTCAGAGCCCTCACGTGGTTGCTCTCCCTCTCTCCCATTGCAGACCTCCTGGCGTCCATTGTGTGTCTCAGCGTCAGTAGGAAGGCCTTACGTAAATGTGAAGTTAACCACACCTTTTGCTTACTTAGGTGTGGTATATTTTGATACAAAACAAAAGTTTATCCACTTATACTGTACTTCAAGCAATACTTTAACATTTGGCTGCTACTGTAGTAAATTTAGTTTCAGTTAAGCCTTTTAAAAAAGAAAGCTTATTATTTGCCTGTCTGCTGGTACCAGCATGGTAAAGTCTTGCTTGTTACGCCTGTAGATTGTTTACATAAACGATTTTTTCGGTCAAAGCGAGTTTATTATACACACAAGTGTGTTTTAGTTAAGAGGACCTCTTTGTTTTTCCTGTATGTCAGTAGAAGCTAGTTAACCCTTGCTATGTGGATACAGACACGTCTGAAAACATGATCTTCTTCCGAGGAGGATAAACAAATTATGAAAAAAAAATGTTTTAGTTGGGAATTATTTAAAATGGTGTCAATTTACGTAACTAAAGAGTCCTTTAGTAACACGAGGACAGGAGTTTTAAGCCTAGCTGTACAAGGACTAGTAGTATTTTGTATCAGTAGCAATCTGCCCAGATAACAATTTGTAGGCCTTCCCACAGTGGCAGCGTTTGTGAAAGGGACGCAACTGTACCCGGTCACAAACAGGGTCCACCTTAGGCAGGTGTGGGGCTTACAAGAGCTGCGTTAGGGAGGTGCGGGATATTGTACAAGTTTAAGAAGGCGTGGCTGAAATCAATTTGTGATTTTGAGGTCGTGATTAATCTGTTAAATCTCCATCACCGTTCACTATACGAGTCTGATAAAGTAAAACAACAAATGCGTCAAAATAGAATACGTCATATTATGTAAATTGTCAAATTTATTTCAATATATATATATATATTTAAAGGGCGTAACATAAAAGCCTGCCTGGTGAAAATTATGATAAATCAACATAACAACAAAAATTGATTACGTGATTTCCGAATGGTTTTTCCTGAGTTAGAACAGCTAAGTTCTAATGGCGGTCAACAACAACAAAAATTGATTACGTGATTTCCGAATGGTTTTTCCTGAGTTAGAACAGCTAAGTTCTAATGGCGGTCAACAACAACAACAATTGATTACGTGATTTCCGAATGGTTTTTCCTGAGTTAGAACAGCTAAGTTCTAATGGCGGTCAACAACAACAACAATTGATTACGTGATTTCCGAATGGTTTTTCCTGAGTTAGAACAGCTAAGTTCTAATGGCGGTCAACAACAACAACAATTGATTACGTGATTTCCGAATGGTTTTTCCTGAGTTAGAATAGCTAAGTTCTAATGGCGGTCAACAACAACAACAATTGATTACGTGATTTCCGAATGGTTTTCTTTCAGTCAGAACAGCCGAATTTCTAAAGGCATTGTTTTTCTTATAATTGCGCTTTGTGAAAAAGTTAGATTGTACGAGCATTTAAAACTTTTTTTTTTCTCGTGACTGTACTACCTCCTTCCGCTCCTCCTCCTCCCCAATGGCACAGCAGTAAGCTAAAAACCTGGTTTCGATACAGCACAGATAGTTCATCGTGGCGTAGCTTAGCGTGACTGTGTTTAAAGATAGGAAAACAAACTTTAAAGCAGTGTGAGAATACTATAGACGGAGAATTGGAATAAACTTAAGTTTTTATTGTGAGTATGAAAGAGACTGAGCGTGGCTTATTTCTACCTTTCTCGTGGCGATTCCCGTCTGCACATCACTATCTTAGTTTAGTGTGAATTTTTCGGAAAGCTACCCGAAGGCTATCTTCGTTAGCCATCCTTAATTCAACATACTAACTAGTTAACGCCACTCACTGCCAACTCTTTGGTTACTATGTTAATAACGAATAGTGGGATTGACTATCACATTATAATGCCACAACTGCTGAAAGGGCGGGCATGTTCAGCGATGGGGATTTGAACCCGCGACTCACAGATTGTGAGTGGAGTGTCCTAACCACCAGGCTACTATATTAATCATAACTCGTAACAATACTTAAAATAACGATGGGGATTCGAACCTGCGACCCGCAGATTGTGAGTGGAGTGCCCTAACCACCAGGTCATTATACTGATCATAACTCGTAACAATACTTAAATATAGCGATGGGGATTCGAACCCGCGACCCGCAGATTGTGAGTGGAGTGCCCTAACCACCAGGCCACTATATTAATCATAACTCGTAACAATACTTAAAGATAGCGATGGGGATTTGAACCCGCGAGGCGCAGATTGTGAGTGAAGCGCCCTAACCACCAGCCCACTATATTAATCATAACTCGTAACTAGGATTATTGCTCAACCTTGGTACACCAATAGTCACAGCTGTTTGGAATGTAAATAACGAGTCTTTGTAACCAAGGTTACCGTACAGATTAATAAAGGCTGAGAGCTAAACAGTTTGTTTGTTTGATAGACTAGAGGGAAGGTAGCTAGTCACCACCACCTGCCCTACTCTTTACCAATGAAAAGTGGTATTAACCGTTACATTATAACGCCCTCACAGCTGAAAGGGCGAGCATGTTCGGTGACAGGATTCGAACCCGCGAGCTACACATTGCGAGTCGAGTGCTCTAACTACTAGGCCAAACAGGGATATCTACAAGAGTGTGTGTGTGTGAGGGTGGTCAGTCCTTGAGTTAGTTTCTTTGGTTAACAAGCCGAACTGAGGATCTGAGGTTTCGTGGTTAGCCCTGGGCTATGGCACATATATATTGTACTCCGCACATTGGGGGCCATGGGTACGTTATAAGAGTGACTGTCAAATTCCACTGTCCCCCAGTGGCACAGCGGTATGTCTGCGGACTTATACCGCTAGAAACCTGGTTTCGATACCAGTGGTGGGCAGAACACAGATAGCCCTTTGTGTGGCTGTAATAACAAACAACAACAATTAATTCTGTCTCACAGGAGTAATCTAAGGTGTTCACTAGCTACCTCTCCTCTATTTTATTCTATCACTTCAAAGTTAGGAATGGCTAACCCTCGATTTGCACCTTCACCCCCCCCCCCTTAAGGTGTTTTTGATTAGATTAGTTATGTGCGAAATTCTACAAATAAATATATTTTTATTATTATTTTTAACCTAAATTATTATAATTAAATATAATAGGTATTCGCCGCCATAACTGTGCTTAGTTGTTGTTGAGGCCTTTGTCCACCGTCATCGGAGCGTACGAGACACGCGAATGTAAGTGAAACTTACTCAAAAAATGAACAATTTAAACTGTATAAAATATTTTATGTAAACTGAACATTTAAGGGGCCATCTTATGTCAAAAAATGAACAATTTAAACTGTATAAAATATTTTATGTAAACTGAACATTTAAGGGGCCATCTTATGTCAAAAAATGAACAATTTAAACTGTATAAAATATTTTATGTAAACTGAACATTTAAGGGGCCATCTTATGTCAAAAAATGAACAATTTA
>NW_013674727.1:0-5372 GCF_000517525.1 Limulus polyphemus
GATGTTTGGGTCTTTCACCAGTTGCTTATGAGCCTGCACCTTACTTGATGGCTGAAAGGTCTGGGAGCAAATACTTAGTTTTCCCTCCATCCACTGACACTGTGGTTCACACAGGGAGATTTACTGCTCAGTTATGTGAAGGGACAGCTATGTCTTATCCTCCACAGTAGTTATAACTACTTGATTTAGCCTACCACCACCAGGTGAAAGTATATTCCAACTCTCAAAGAATACATCTGCTCCTGGAAATTAGGGGTTATAGAGTGGAGATTATAGTTAACCTGAATAGATTAATGTGCCCTGGTGGGATAGCAGTAAGTCTTACAACTCACAACTCTAAAGTCCAATGTGTTGTTTTCTTAAAACTAAACTTTCTTGGAAGACTCTCAGGATCACCAAGTCCATTGATGATGAGTTGGAACCATTGTTACCATGCACATTGGTTCGATTGTTGGCTTCTACATTCATTCCTGTTGCTGTTGATGTCTTGACTTTCATCAGCTCCTACAGCAGGTCATAGTTCCACCCCTATTTGAGGGTCCTAACCCCCAACATCAGCCCCTCGGTCCATTGGTACCCAGAATACATCCTTTCCTTGCCCTGTGAACACACCATTTCATGGACGACTGGTTATTGTTGTCATCATCTCCAGGGCCAGCGCCAGACTATTTTGTGCCCCAGGCAAGGCCAGCTACTTGCACCACTCCAAAAAAAATTGCCAAATTTGATTTCTAAGAACAGATGGTCAGTCCTGCACCCCTCTGAGGTCTGCACCCTAGGCAGCTACCTAGTCTGCCTAATGGTAGTGCCGACCCTGGCCATCTCTTCAATTGTGAGAATATCATACTCGGATTCTACTTTCATAAACAACCAAGGCAGGCTTCATTCTCAGAGCTGAGACATCTATTCTTGTTTCAACTCAATTTATCGTCAGTCTAGGTATTCCTTTCATCTTGTATCTCAACAGGCTCCCATCTGGCTCCATGCTATGGAACAGGAAGCCAGACTCTTACTCACCTCTCCTTCTTCCATTGCACGGATGGTTCTTTCTCTTTTGGGAATGTGGGCATCACTTGAATCCCTCATGCCTTTGGGACAAGCACCCAAGAGATCCTTTCAATGGTCTTTATGCGACCAAGGGATCGTAAACATTGATTCACTGGATTCCCCCAGTTTCCTTAGTCAGGATCATTGTTTGATCTCAAGGGGTTGTTAGATCAGGACAATACTAAGATATTGGTACCTCTGCTGCCACCTCGTCTAGAGATCCATCTCTTCAGGGATGGGGTAATATCTCAACAGTCAGGAATTTCAGGGTTTAAGCACGGATGACAAGGCTTCACTACTCAATGTTTTAGATCTTCTTGCTCATCAAAAGGTAATGCCCCATGGTCTGGGCTTATTAAGGAGAAAATCGTTAAACTTCACTCCGACAATTCTACAGTGGTGTCTTGCATTTCTCATTAAGGGCTCCTTGTTTTCAAACTTTGGATCTCCTTTCTTGGGACCACCCCTGTCACATCACCCTACTAGCTTGCTACGTTCCACAGGTGATTACTGTGGTAGCAGATCAATTGTCTCAAACCAAACAGATTCTCCCAACAGAATAGATGCTGCATTGGGAATTTTCTGTTGGATTGTATTTATTTTGAAACACTGATGATTGATGAGTTGGCCACACTTTGGAACACCCAGCTACTGGAAATTTGGTCTCCAGTACCTCACCCTCAGGAGTTTGCAATGAATGAATTCCATCAGGATTGGACAGAATTACAATTCTAAACTTTTCCTCCAATTTGTGTGTTACCCAGGTATTAACTATGATTTGTTCCAACCCTTGTCTGATGCTGTTGATAGCACTGGATTAGAAGCTATGCCCTGGTTTCTGCTTCTGTGGCACCTTCAGGAGTGCCCATCTCTTCCACTTCCTCTTTTGCCATCTCTGTGGAGGCAGCCAAGATCTGACATAATTCACCTGGCTGTCCAGAAGCTCAAGCTTCAGGCATGGAAGTTAGGCAGTCCTTTGCATGGCATTGGGGTTTAATTTCTAAGGTTGGTATCTCAGTTTTTGTTTAGTTCTGTGATGAACATTTATCAACATAAATGGCACACATATCGGCAATGGTGTATTGAGAGGAGGTTGAACCCACTTCAATCAGAAGTGCCAACCATAACTCTTTTTTTTGACCTGGCTCTTTAGCAAGGGTTTTGCATCTTCCAAAAGTGCCCTATATAAGGCGGCCTTAATGACGACCATTCGATACTTGAGACAAAAATTCTTAGTCTCCAATAATCTCTGGCTTCCTCAAGTCGTTTGTGTCCTTTCTCCCAAATGATCATTCCAGTTACCTAACTGATATATTAAGGTTACATTACATGCCCTTTCTCAACATCCGTTTGTGACCTAAGCATTATGTGCCATGTATCACATTTCCCTGAAGGTTTATTTTTCTTTGCTGCTGGCCTAAATACATCGCTGGTCAGAGTGGTTTGCACTGATTGTGCAGAGGATGCTTTATCATCCTACCTATGTCCTTAGACTGGTTCTTCTTCCCTAAGATGCTGTCAGCCAGGGAAGGGGATAAATCCAATTTCACCAATTCATCTGATCATATCAATGACTGATCAGCCTTAGATCATTTTGTTATGTCCAGTGAGGGCCATGAAGGTATTGTTGCCCACACTAATGCCTTTAGAGATGTTAAACAATGACTTTTTGTTCATTGGAACCATTCAGTTTCCCAGGATTTACCCCCCATTTACATTAATGAGGTGGGTACGAAATTGATCCATATTGCTTCTTCTGAGCTCTCTTTGAAGTCACGTCTAATCAGATTCATCACACTTCTATTTCCGTAGCAGACTGGTTGAATTGCCAACTGGAGGACATTGTGTGGGTTGGTATGTGGACCTCCCCCAATACTTTTATCTCACATTATTTGTATGATCTGGCAGTATCTTCACCTGAGGGTTTTCGACTAATCCCTGTAGCTATTTTAACCACTTCTTTTAGATTACACAGAGTGGTGAGTATTTTCATTGCTACCTTTCAGGGTCCCTTACCTTGTTTTCAAAAGACCTCACTCTGTGTTGCAACCACTAATTCAATATACTTTATCTAGGTTGCAATAGGTTTTGTAGAAATGAGGCTGATCAGGTGGTATTACTGTACTATGCAGGACTGCCACTCATTGACTATCATGAGTAAAGCATAAGGGGATCCTGCCCTTTCCTGCCAATCATTGGATTGAATAAATTGGGGTCAGTTTGCGTTTAAAAATTTAGGGAACTTGGTTTACCTATTGTTTCCAGAGTACTGTTCCTTAGGACTTCCCAACATGCATTACCCCTAGATTCTACTAGTGGAGTGAGGGAGTCCTTACCATGCCCAATTTCCAGTCAGTAGGGTGGTGGACAGAGGCTTTTCCTCCAGAGTGTTAGAGTGAATTTCCTCTATTCTTGGAGAAGAGGACAAAGTTGGGGGCCCTCCTACCTGGGTCCCAGGATGTTTTTTCCAGTTGTTGGTAGGAGAGGCACCAGCCTATGCAGGAGCCTACTCGTAATATCTATTCAAATCTGATACTTGGCTATCCACTTAAGTTGAGCAAGGTCCTTTTTTATATCAATATTGGTTCAGTACATTGTTCATGGAAGAGGGTTTATTGTCCCCTCACAATTCTGAATGTAGAGTGGTTCCATCCTGGGTCCTTGGTTGAGCAGTTTTTTCCATGTTCTTCCCATAATTCTGGGGGCAAGTGGAATTTACTTTGCCCACACAGTTGGGGAGAGAAGATGAGTGTTCATAATTCCAGACCTGATGAGTTTTTATTTTTCTCAGGTTGAGTACGGCATACAAGATCCCATCATTCTGAGTCCTGGGGTGTTGCCTTTTGGACTTCTTCAGGTTGAGGAAAAGGTTTATCCACTTTACGGCTACTTGCCTTCTTGTCATGATTCCAGTAGCTTGGAGTGCATCACTCTATGGCTACAGGTTGGGAGCCACTCACAAGTATATATATATATTGTGGTCCAATTCCCCTAACCACCATGGCCCTAAAATTCCAACCCCAAGCAGTGGAAGTTTGGCTACCTGGTTGGGACCTGGCCAATACTGAAGATAAATCATGTAAAATTCCACCCACAGTACATGAATTAAGTTCCGGGTGAAGAACCTACCTGTTTTGGATGTAGTGCAGTTCCCCCACTAAGGTGCCAATCTTCTATTGGCACACCCATGATCAATGCAGACACTTTCTATATGGATAATGTCCTCACCAGGCCTGCCACCTTATCAACGTGGAATTCTAACTGTAGTGTGAGAAGAGGTAAATATGTTTTGGAAGTTAACACTTTATTAAATCAAAAAGGTATCTCCAATAATACTTACCTCACTCAGTCTCTCCCAGCCTTCCTCCCCACAAAGAGCCAGTATTAGAGACTGCAGATTGAGTCAGTCTCGAAAAAATGATAACATTATTTGAATGAGCAGCTTATATACAATACTAGAATAGAGGGTGCACTGACATAAGTAGAGAGTGTCACGAGACAAATATTGCCAATGGTCAATTAAGTGGGGTATAAAAGGCTGGAGCAAGCATGAAAAAATCAGACCAATGCTTAGTTGAGCATTGAAGAAACCCTGGAAATACATTTTCGATTTAAGAAAATGTAAACTTGTATACCTATTATATTTAACTCATTGATTAACATCATAGACTTGCATGAATATGATCCATCAGTTACTATTCCACTTAACTGTTTGATGCCTAAAGCTTATAGAAAATATAAATAGCAACACACACAAAAATAAGAAATTACTAACGTATTAATATTTTCAGGCTTGTATCCTAATGAACAACATTCAGCAGCTAAGAGTGCAACTGGAGAAGCTCTTTGAATCCATGGGAGGAGATAAGGTAAATGAAAAGTATAAGAAAAGTGTTCTTAACTTTATGGTAAAAAGTGTTATGATGTAGAGTCAAGATGCTAGAAAGTGCAATATCCTGGTCTATGTCTAAAAGTATACTTTCCGAATATCTATTAGGTTCCACAGCATATGCACTGTAGTTCACTTGCCTCTTACAAAATGTTTTTCAAAAGATTTCCGAACATTTATCCTAATTTAGATAACATATTTGACACTTGTCTATATCCTCATTTTAGTTTATATAGCATTGTTCTTATCTGGCCTTGTTATTTAGAATGATTTCAACAGCATTGTAAACACTTGTATTTATTCTCTGTAAGATATTTCCAAAACATTCACATAACATTATTGATACCTCACAATATTCTCTAAAAGTGTTTCCCCAAACACTTATATGATTGGTTTTGAACTACAAACAACCTTTGAGATATACGAGGCCTGTGAG
>NW_013674727.1:5928-19147 GCF_000517525.1 Limulus polyphemus
ATCCACAGGATTCTGTTTTTCGCCAACAAAGTCTGAATCAAGAGCGAGGAATGTGCTGGAGCATTGTCGTGATGGAGGCGCCAATTTCCTGTTGACCACAACTCCAGTCTCTTGCACCGCACAGCATCACGTAGGTGACGGAGGACATCCCTGTAGTACTCTTTGGTGATTGTTTGACCCTGTTGTGCGTACTCGTGGTGTACCACACCGCAGGAGTCAAAGAAAACAGTCAGCATACACCCAAGACTCGTCACCAGTGATTATGGTGTTCGTGAAGTCGGGGTCACTGTTTGTGGAGTCCAGCATGTCCTGTTAGACTTCAACACGAAGTTCCTTTTGCTCCGCCATAAGCAGCTTCAGCACGAATTTCGCCGCCACTCTCTTCATAGCCAAATCTTCGGTCATAATGGAATGTGCCGAAAAAGTGCTGATGCCCACCTCTTCCGCAATTTCTCGGATAGTCACACGACGGTCCCGAATCATCATAGCATTCACTTTGGCAATGACCTGGTCATTTCGGCATGTTGATGGCCGACCGGAGCGTGGCTCGCTCTCCACCGTTGTGCGCCCGTCTTTAAACCGGTTGTACCACTCCTTAATCTGTGTGATGCCCATAGCATCGTCACCGAAAGCCGTCTGAATCTTCCGAATGGTTTCCACCTGGCTGTCGCCCAGTTTCTGGCAAAATTTGATGCAGTAGCGCTGCTCCAGTCGTTCCGTCATTTTCCTTACAATGAAAAACCGACGAGAGCACTACACACTACCTCACTCAATGGCAGCTTGCCAACAACTGACGCAATCAACAAACGGGAAAAAATTCACGCATGCGCACGAAGGTTCAAGGTCGGCTCATGCAAGCGCACTTGATTCAAATCCATCAGGTTATCGCAAAAAAAAATAAGGTCGGATACTTTTCTCAAAGGCCTCGTATCTTCTATATAATATAAACCAACTGTATTCTGTAGAATATATTTACAAAATTATTCCTTGGAGTTTAAATAAAATCATTGTAATCTGTCTAAATTCTCTATTGATTTTCCAGATGGTGTATTTGTGTTTAGAATATAGACGTATTTATATATACTAGAAGATAGCTCCTAAAGTAGAGTAATGTATTTTAGGTAACATTCTTTAAAGAATACTTCCTAAACTTTTATCTTGGTATCAACAACATTTTGACAAAAACATTCTCATGTATAGAGAACATTACTAAGATCTTTGTTTATTCTCTACAATGTAGTTCCATGTGATTTATCCTAGTTTGATAACATTCTTGATATATTTCTATTGTTTAAAGGAGGTAGTTCTAAGAAATTTATGTGGATTGAGACATCATTTGTATGCCTGATTATTTTCTCCAGATGTTGGTGGAAAGCAATGTGGCTATCTGTGTAAAAATAAAACATAAAGTAAAAAGAAAACAAGTTAAAAACTAAACAATGCCCAAAAATTAGATAAAATTCTAAATAGAAGTAAAAAAGGCCAATGGCCTGCAAAAAGCTAAAAACAAAATTAAGTTGGACAGTGTCACCATTGCCAATTACACTGTCCAACGTCAGGGGTTTAGAAATGACATGTGTAAAATGGTGACATCACTGATGTTCCTAATGACTGCACAAAAGTAAATGTGGGCAGTTGTGACCTGAGTGTGACAAAGGACACACATTGGTGGATCAGTCTCACATAAAAGAAAACAATGGGTTAAAAAACTGTGCCCAATTCAAACATCCACCCATCAATCCCTATGGAAATTAAATAGCCAAACAAGAACAATAGGTTTGATCTGTAAAAGCTTGTTATGAAGCTTCACACCCTATATCGCCTGCCAACTGGCACAAAGCCAGGCCTTGATCACAGGACCATAGTCCATATATGGGCTAGGCATGGCTGTGACAGCACCAGAGCAGACAGACTTAGCTCGTTCTGTAGAATATTGACACTGCCAGGTATCCAGAAAAACTGGATAGAAATTATGACACAGAAAATTGAGCCAGTCATTTCTGAATGTGTAAGAGAACAGGGTAAGAACTAACATTAAGTGATTCCAGGGCCAGTAGAGAGCTAACAGGAGTCTGTATAAATAATACTGTTAACTTACTGCTAAGTTTCTAAATGATCCAAGGCAAGAGAAATGGCAAAGAACTCAGCAGTGAACACAGATCCTGTGAGCAACCACTGAGCTACAACAAACCATGCCAGAGCCCACAAAGTCAACTGATTTTGAACCATCTGTAAAAAACTGGAACAAAAGATGGTACTCTATCTGCCTTCCTCGGATGACTCAGAGAAAGGTTACAAGTGGGGATGGTAATGAGCCATGGCAGGATGAGCTGATCATTGGACTTGGCAACATCATCAAATGACAGACCCAATTTAGCCAGCTGTGCCTGGATATGAAGGCCAAAAGGAGGTATAGCAAACTGTCTATTCTGAAAGAGCACAGCCCACCAAGGAAGGAAGACACAAGCCCAGGTAAGGATCGAACCTTCGTAGCATATTGCAAAGAAAGTTGCAAATGGCGGAGGTGAAGTGGGACTCAGTGTACAAACTCTGGGCTGGCACAGTGCAGAAAGCCCCCCGTGCAGAGCCAAAGCCCCACATGATGAACAGACAAAGTGGGTATGTGCTGGTCAACAAACAGTGCCACACTTCCATGAACTTCTCTATCACACAACCGGTCAAAACTGCCAAAAGGTGACAGTATCAGCAGGTCTCAGGAATGTTTCCTGTAATGAGACACATGGGTTGATAGGAATTGATCAAGGCCTTCATGTCATCCATATTAGAATGAAAATCTTGACAGTTCCACCGGATCAAAGTGGCAATTTTTATTTAGGTGGAGGAGAACTGGGCACCACTGCGACCACAACGTTTTTTTTAGTAGAAAGAGGTCTGTCGATCTCCATGGAACCTGCCCGAGGGTCGATTGGGCAGATCTCTGTTAGAGGAGACTCTAGAGACTGAGGGCATGATCAAATAATGGTTCTGTATCTTGGGGCCAAAGGAGATGGATCCGAACAGTCACTGGTTGCAACAGCGGAGGACAAAAGATTCCTTACATGATGAGAGAAAGACTCTGATGGAGGCACAGAAAGATGTGTCTGCACTCCCACTGTAGCAGTGGAATGTAGTGCAGCAGATATGTCTGAGATGGAGCAGGGGACAACAGTTTCTGAGTTTTTGTATAAGAAATGTTGTTTGCAGTCCTTAAGCACTGTATCTCTTTTTTCCTCCACCCATTTAGGGTAAGATTGAAAGTAAGAGGAGTGGGAACCACCATAATTGATACAGTGAGGGTCCAGTTGACACTCGTAAGTGTTATGGTCTTTGCCACCCCAATGAACACACATTAAAAGAACCTCAACAAGATGCATTTGAATGCCCAAACTGCTGCCACTGGAAACACCTGAGAGGGTTAGGAATATAAGACCATACCTTACAGTTCAATTAACCTGCCTTGACAGTGGCAAGCAGATGTGGTGATATAAACGTTCAGAGTCTTCCAAACGTGGTCACTTTCCCATCAGTTAGTTTTTATTGTTTTTTTTGGGGGGGGCACTAGATCTATACAAAATAGAAAAACTTCAATGACCACTGACCCCGCCCACCATGGAGTCTTACAAGGGGATGCACTACAATGCTAAAGTAGAGCATTGTAGAGTTGTCAGGGTTTCATGGGCACTATACCTAAACACCAGTATCAGACACAATGTTCACAACACCCGATAAGAACATCCAGCACTGGTAATTAGTTAACCTTAGCCCAACAGGGCTAGCTGATTGACCCTGAGGGAGTCACACCAAGGCCACCCGTCTACAGGAATTCAAGGCCAAAGTGATGTATTAAAGTGCCACCTATATAAACTGACCCATCAATGACACCCCTCAATCACCAGGATCCTCTCCTCCCTTTTATGGGATGCCATGCACGGCAAACACATGGGTGGATGTTTGGGTCCCAGAAGGAGGTAAACTGAAAATACAGAATCATCCCTGGAAGGTCCCCTTACCACACACAGGCTCCAGAAGTTCATTCCCAAAACTTTCTCTTCATTTCTTATAAAACATTGTGTAAGACTTGCCTTATTTTATTCAACATAGTTCCAAAAGTTTTATGTTACTGGTTTAGACAATATTATTCACATTTGATATACTGACTGGCCACTTTAATATTTATTATAATATCTACCTAATATCACATTGTACCATATTCTACCTTGTCATTAACTTGGACTCAGTATAACAGATATCACTAACTGCTGGAAGGTATCTTGTTTGACTGCAACTCATTCGTCAAGGAGTTTTGGATGATCCAAAGATATCAACAAGAGGTTATAGTAGTAAATGAAACATTCAACTTCATCTCAAAGATGCTCAATTGGATTGAGATTGACAATTGTGTTTTGCCCCCAAAAAATATGAAAGACATTGTCATTGTCTTTCAACCAATTCTTCACAACATGAGGACAGTATATTATTACATTATTACCTTGTAGAAGCCCTTTTCCATCAGGGTGAAAATGCTGCATTGTGGAGTGGCCATAGTTGGCAACAAAGTCCAAATATATTTTTTATGTTATTTGTCCTTGTAAAGAAATCAAAGGCTCCACTATCAAAAACAGTATGCTTATCATATCATTACACTAACTCAAGCATATTGCACTGCCAAAATAAAACAATAAGGCCAAGTACCTCATTTTAGCTTATTGTATTCATAATTTTAATAAGTACAGAAGGGGCTCAAATGCAACTCATCAGACCTCATAATGTACTTCCAATCATTCAATGCTCACCTTTTATGCTCCAAACTGAATTTGTGCTTTCCTATTTGTGTTTTTTGGACAGGTTTTCAGCTGCCACATGTAAGTTTCTGTAATGTTTTTTTGCACAATTCAGTTGGTAATTAAATTCTCATCATATTATTTTAGGGTATATTTTTAAGTCTATGAGACCTTTAGGCTGTATCTTCATTTAAGTATAAAAAGCATAGTTTTTGTGGCTTTTCTTTGAATATAGATGGTTGATACATTAAAAACGAATGAAATAAGAATTAATATTAATTTGTTACTTCATAGATTTAATAGATATTTGGTGTTACTTATTAGCGTTTTTATGTTTATACTGTGAGCTAAAAAATGACTGCTGCTATGATTTTGCCTTGTTTATGAGCTCGTTGCTGCTCTAATTTAGGATCTTTTTAATAAGAGAGAGAGAAAGGGGGCCTGGTGAGGATGTTTGCCCCGGGGCTCATGCTGGCTCTCGATGCTCTTGTCCATTAGATGTTTTATTTGTTTTCATTCGAACCATTCACAGTTTCACTGTATTTAGGATTACTGGTGTACAATAAAAATAACTATTTTACCATACCAAAATTATAAGCAAACCAACTCTTTAATAGTTAATAAGAAGGCATCAGTTATTATATGTATTAATTTTTTAACCCTTCATATATTAATTTTTATAGAGATTTTTGTACATTTTTGTTCTATGATTGTCTTTGCTCATGCAAAGTTATTTTTAAGGCCTAACACAACTAAATTAAATAAAGTATAAAATGACAAAGCAAACTTTAAACAAAATCGTTAATTGTGGTGGAAGTTGTTCAGGAACATCTTTTCTTTAAGAAACATGTCACCAAGCTAAGCTTTTATCACTCCATTCTGATCTATATGTGAAAAAGAATTGTAAAAGAGCATTCATGACATATTTAGATCACTTCTCAATGCTGGGATATTTGCAATTACATCACACTATGACAAATGAGGTGGAGAAACATTGATTAATTTAAGAAATTGATAAAATTAGATCTATTCAATTTACAACATCAATTTAGCACTAATTTTTAAAATTAATATGATTTAGCTAATAAGTGACTATAAGTGCCATATTGTACTCTGAACAAATTTAGGAAATTCAAAAACACTAATGATTTCATTCAGAGCATGCTGAAATCAACCTTTTAATTTGCAATTTGGTTTAGTTTTTATGCATAAAATTAAATGAGTAAAACTTTCCTATTGAGTAAATCTCAATGTGGAAGTTTTTGGATTTGTAATGTGTGGAAAAACAACTACAAATTATTTTCTTTAATTGTTTTTATTTGAATGATGTAATTTTGCTCTCAAGATGGAAGGTAATACATTGGAGCACTATAGAGTTGATTTAGATGCCTGAATTATTTTTTGGCTACAGTGCTAGAGAGGTTTCATATTACATTTGAGTGTGTGGCGTAACATCTGAAATCATATTCAAAGCATTAGAACAGTTTGAGCCATATAAGATGCAAGTTAGGCTAAAGTGCATTGATTATTGGTTACTGAGTCTGTTAGTAAGTTACGTTGAGTCTTTTACAGTGAATTGTTGAGTAAGTGAGTTTGTTAGTTAAGTGCTGTAAACATTAATGTTTGTGTTCTTGGTGCACTAATAAGAGATATGCTATATGTTGTTTTGCACTTGAGAAATCAGCAAGTATATGAAGTTGTTGTGTTAAGCCTAAATTCATAGTAGACACTACCAGAGAAAGTTAATCAAATATGTTTTAGTATAAGACATAAAACTTTTTTGTTATAAGTTAAACTGCATGTTTCCCAACCCATGCTCCGAGGAGCACTAGTGCTCTGCAATGCAAATTTTAATGCTCTGCGATGCATATTGAAACTTTCTTAATTATAATGAAATGTACTACAAAAATAACATCATAGAAATGGCTCAAATGATTGTAAATAATCAGTGAGAAAGTGTTTTTGTACTAATCATCCTCTGATTGTAGCTGTATTTGAAATTCTCATTTATTTTTACTTATTTATACCCTCAATTGTAACTTTTTCTCGTTTTTTTTCTGCATATGTGCATGAAAGCCTGTATATCAGTGTTGCCAACTTTTATTTGGACCTTGGAGCTAAATTTTGAAAATATTTAAGCTAATTCCTATATTTACATGTTAACTTAAAAATTTTTATTCACTAAAATGAAAATATGTATAGGCTAAATCCCTATAAAGGGTTAATTATGACAAAAATTGCCACTAGATGTAACTAAACTAAATTGGCAACCCTGCTGTGCAGACTATCAACTGCCTGAGCCATGGAACAAGAGTTGCCCACTAGCCGCAAATCTCCAGTGCTGTTGACATTGTAATTCCGGCCTGACTAACCTACCTATTTGTGCAGGTTATCATTTTGGGAAATCTTTGTCTCACCTTGATTTTCATTTATTTTATTTCTTGAACAGTGCCAGAACTCCAAATATAAAATTGATTGATTTCACCCATAAAATGGATAAATGGCTGAAACTTATAACAAGTCTAGTTAAGGCAGTGTTGCGTCTGGAAGTTCTGACAAAGTAGGTCTAAGTGGGAAAGACGAGGAAAGTATAGCAAGTTCATCGACATCATTGAATGTAACAAAGTGCAAAGAACACATCATAAAAGTGTCATAAAAAGAGTAAAAAGAAAATATGACAATAGCTTTATAAACTATGGTTTTACATGCACTGATGATAAGGAAGAACCAAGTGGACTTTGTGTTGAATGTGGAAAGGTACTGAAGAATAGTAGTCTCTTTCCTGCAAAACTCAAACAACATTTAGAAACCAATCATTCTCACTTGAAAAATAAAAGCAGTGAATATTTTAAAAGGAAGTGCTTAGAAATAGATGAAAGTAAACTAAGTTTCATTCATTTATTTCTAAAGACAACAAAAGAGCTCTTATTACTTCATATCACATTAGCTACCGTATAGCTAAAGGTGAATCCCATACCATAGCTAAACATTTAATCAAGCCTTGTCTCAACGATTTTGTGGAATGTATGATTAATGAAAAATACCTTCAAAACATTAATTGTGTGCCTCTTTCAAATAATACAGTTTCTAGGCATATTGAAGACATGTCAGCATTTTGCGAAAATGAATTAATAAGGTGAGTAAAGTTGAGTCCAACTTTTTCTCTCCAAATGGATGAATCCACTGATGTTACAGGCTTGGCCATTTTACTAGTGTTTGCTCATTATATGCATGAATCTTGTATTGAAGAAGATATTTTATTGTGCAAGCCTTTAGCTTTGCACACAACAGGGAAAGAAATATTTAAGTTGGTTGATTTTTTTTTATCAAAGACCATAGAATTTCATGGAAACAATATTCAAGCATATGCACTGATGGAGCTGCTGCTATGATAGGAAAAATTTCAGGAGCTATAGCACGCATGAAGAACGAAAACCCAGAAATTGAAAGTATCCATTGCTTTCTGCATCGGCATGCACTTGCCATGAAGCGCTTGCCCTTAAATTTAAAAGAAGTAAATAGTGATGTAACTAAAATAATTAATTTCATAAAATCAAGACCACTTAATTCAATAATTTTTTGTTTATTGTGTAACGATATGGGAAGCATCCATACAACTTTATTGCTGCATACAGTGGTTCATTGGTTGTCTTGAGGCAGAGTTTTAGCTAGATTCTATGAGTTGCATGAAGATACCCATGGTGGGCAGAGCACAGATAGCTCATTGTGTAGCTTTGTGCTACATTTCCAAACAAACAAATCTTTAGAAATACATCACTGAGAGAATGGTTATCTGGATAGCCTCAAAGAAGAGTTTATCAAAGGTAAATCAACCTTCTGAAGAGCTTGAGGTTCCTGTCAAACTCACTTTCAATGTATCATCAAGGAATGAAACCATTAGTGTATTCCTAGAGAGAATACTAACAGTGACAAGATGGCCAGTGATGATAAAAACAAGAGGCCATTTTTGTACCATAAACAAACTCCATAAAAGATTTGGTGACTAGACAGTTCAGGGATAGTAAATGAATAAAGAAATATTTTGTTTTGTTCAGTAACATTTTGATTTCACTTTATTTCACATATTAAATTGATGATATATGAATATAAATGTTGTTAATTGTCAGTGTTGAAAGCTATGTTTTTAATTCAGACCTTTTATTGTCTCCCAGAGAGAGGTTTGACATGACATGTTGAGTACATGGCTTAATGCCTGGAATTTTCACCAAAGTATTAAAACAGTCTAAGCAGTGTAAAATGTGAATTAAAACAGAGTAAATGGATCATTGATTATTGAGTCCATTAGTAAGAGTTGTTGAGTATAGTGAGTTTCTTAGTCATTTAGCTAGTTCAGTGCTGTAACTATTAAGTCTGTGGCCTCAACACAATAATAAGACATATGCTGTACATTGAGTAAAGCTTAAGAAATTACCATTTAAGGAAAATTGTTGCATTAGTATGTACTGCGAACTAGGCCTATCAGTGAACATTAATTATGTTAACTGATGAAGCTGCAGTGTGATATTTTCCTTAGAGGACAAGAGGAAATAACATAACATAATGTTTAGGAACAACAAGGGACCTTTTCGTCCATCTAGGCTGTCCCATCCTCTAAACTAAACTAAAACTATTGTATAAAAGAAAACCCTCAAAGCCAGCCCTTACCAATCGTAGTATTATCAAGCTTTCTCTTAAGCTTTCTTAAATTTACTACTTCCACAACATCTGAAGGCAACCTATTTCAAAGGCCAACCAAACTGTTAGAAAAATAAAGCTGTCTTAGCTGAAGATGACTCCTACCCTTCCAAAATTTATATTTGTGTCCCATAGTCCTACTATTCTCACCATTAAGTAGGAAAAAAGATTATGCATCAACACTATCAATCCCCTTTACAATCTTAAACAGCTAACCAGATCCTCTCTAACTCAGAAATCTAAACTTCTCTTCATATGACAACCTCTCCATCCCAGGCACCATTCTAGTAGCCTTTCTCTGAACCTTTTCCAATAATTCAATGTCCTTCCTAAGGTAAGTAGCCCAAGACTAAACACAACACTCCAAATTTGGCCTAACCATTGACCTATACAATGAAATTTTAACCTCTTTAGGTTTGTATTCAGTGTTTCTGTAGATACAACCTAAAATCCTATTTGTCCTACCACTAGCAATAGCACACTGCTTGGATGTCTTAAGAGACTGATCAACTATAACACCAAGATCCCTTTCTTTCATAACACTGTTAACGTTAGTACCATCCAAATTATACTTATAATTCATTATATTGCATTATCATGCATTTATTGTAATTATAACTCATCTGCCATTTATTTGCCCAACTCACTAAATGATCTAAATTCTTTTGTAAAGCAGCAGCATTCTCCTCACAGCCAGAAAGGTTTGCAGTATAATGAGAGAGATGTTAAAGCTGATCTTACAATCAACAAACCACTCTAACTGTAGATATTTTAGTGGTAATCATACAATGTGCATACATTGTACCTTACAGCTGATAGCTCGGATAGCGAATGCTGTTTCCTATCAGTCATTGATTTTTCAACCACATGACAATCCCACCTGCATGATGATCAATTGGTAATCAAACAATGTAGTGCATGCATTTGACCTGACAGCTTGGAAAGAAATGAACACTACTTCCTTACAATCATTTGTTTCTTGATTAACTGCAGTAATCATTTTTAATCCTAACCATTTTGATTGGGAGGCTCTTAGCAGTGGTTTGACCAACTGAGTGAAAAGTTAAATAATCTCACATTTTTCCTTCTCATTTTATGGGCTAGAGTGGTATATAACAGTGCTCTCCACCTTCTCCGATTCTTGGTTAAGCTAGTTCATAATAGTTTCACTGGTTGGTGTGTACTATATGATTTTAGTTTGTATCAACTGCTAAAACTCGTATGTTAATAGATCAACTCCTAAGAGCTTAAGATTAAATCCTGTCCAGTCATAGCCAAGCTGCTTCTTTTATTCTTTGTGTTATTCAAAATCTTGAGAATATCATACTTCAAACCACTTAAGACCATTAGCCATAACAAAGGCTGAGAAACATGGCTTGGTAATTGATAACAACAGTACAGAAACATCTTCCTGCACTCATTATTGTTCATACAAGTGCCATAGTTAAATGCATCCATGCTATGTTCCTCAATTTCAACTAGTCAGGCTCCACCTTGCTGCATAGCAAAGTGTACACAGGATAGATCTGGGTCTTTCATTTGCTCTTCCTGGAGCTTCCAAAACATTAATAATGGATTCATTCCCTAATGGAATCTCTCACTGTATGGCTTATCATTACTATGGCAGAAATGGTTTCAACTCCCGTTATTAGTTCAGGGTCTGGGCATTCAATGAAGTGACAGAGTTTCACCATAGAGAAAAGACAATTTCACAGCACTTCCATGTTGTGGACTCAGGTAATAATGTATGATTAAATTATACTCCTGGTTTTGGTTTCAAGCATGTTTTTTTATCCAATGGAATACCATTTTCAGATTTGCAACCACAGACTTAAATGTGAGACTAAAGACCAAGACATCATCAACATAGAACGGGCACTTTTCCCATTCAAGCCCCTTCATTGTAAGCAGCATTAGATGCTAAAGAATGATGGGTGTGTTATACAAACCAAATGGCATGAGACAAAACTCATACAAACCATCTCTTGAGGTGAAAACAGCCTTAGGTTTGTTCTCGTCATCCAATTTTGTCTTGCCAGTATCTAGATACCACATTTAATATATTGAACCATCAGGCCCTTTTCATTGCATCCAGACATTCATATATTCCCAGTGATGGAAATACATCAACAAAAGCTACTGCGTTCATCCATCTAAAATCAATACAAATCCTGGGTATTCTTTCCTTGTTTCTCACAATCACTACTGATGATGACCAAGCACACCTTAAAGGCTGTATGATTCTAACCTTTAACATCTATTGTACCTCAGCACTGGCTTCATCTCTAGTGTTCCAGGAAAGCTTGCACATTAGTTGTTTAATCATCTGTATCTATGTGATGCTCTGTGACTGTTGTTAGACCCAATTGACCATCTGGTACACAAAGACATTGTCACATTCAGCCAACAAGTCACTGATTTGCTACCTCTGCATTCAGTCTAAATTGTCTGCACAATCCTCACCTAGCAATTTCAGATGTGCTAGTGACTGTGTACTTACTTTTGACATGACACAGTGGTTATAACCCTAACATTACTGCTAGAAGAGGTTATTTCCACTTTACTTACTGTTTCAATGACCACCCCAGTGTAAAGGTAGTTAACTGGTCATCCATAGTTGCAGAACATCACAAGAACTTCAGGTAACTGCTGCCTGAGCCAATGCTGATTATTTTGTGGACATAAAACAGATTATTTTATGCATGGGTTCTATAACCATATTATATGATACCAATGCTCTAGACTTTGTCTGTAGTAAACCGTGGGACACCATTTGTGTACATGGAGGTCCTGTGACTTACTCTTCCACATACACACATACAGTCCACTATTCTTATGTTCGGTCTTGCTGGCATCCAATACCTCTCCATGGAACAACATTTCATCAGCTGCACATCCCAAAGATGCTGATGCCAGAACAGGGGTCAGCAATGGCTACCTTCATTCTGCGAGTGAAATCTCCAAGACTTGGTTGAAGAGTCACCTTTCCATTCATGTGTAGTTTTTATCTTCATTTCCCTCAACAAAGTTTATGTTGACTGACACACATAATGTATTTGCTCATATTAACTAATATATCATGAAATATAACAAAGTTCAGACCACTCCTGTGTCAAGCAGAGACTCTATCTCTTACCCTTGTACTCTGATTTACTCTAGACCCACTCAGGCCAGAGAGAACTGAGCTGACTATCAAACCTTTTGGTGCAGGCCACCCATGTACAGGCCCAAATTGCTCTCCATTAGTTTCCCAAAGTTGCAACAGCACTTTTCACCACCTGTTCTTGGCTCTCCTGTACCTACTGAGCCATCAGTCAAATACCATAACATTGTCTACCTTGCTCCTCGGGCAATGTATAAGCAGTTCACTTGAAAATGGCCAAACTTTCCACAGGCAAAGCAAATAATTTGCTTTTCGAGTCCAGAATGACATACAGGTGGAGGCATTATTGGAATAGGTTGCAGCATATAAACTATATGAGTACAGGGATAGGCTTGTCCATCCACTGGATACTAGTGCAGCCCTGGAATGTGTGTTTAGTTAGTTAAAACACAGCTAGGTTTAAGCTTAGTATGTTGTGGTAGTGCAATCTATTTTAGGTAAAACAACTAAACCTGCTACTGCAGGCTTTTTCTTCTCTTCTGAACAGTTCAAATTATCACTTACTATGATATTGTTATGCCTCCGTTCGTTAGTTAATTTTCCGTAAATTTGTTCCGACGAAACTTTAACGACACAAGTC
>NW_013674727.1:19223-21653 GCF_000517525.1 Limulus polyphemus
TCACGTGACCTCGCTGACGCAACAATATTGCCACAGAAATTGCTTCATCACTTCACTAAATAGCTTTTCACACATTTGTGTGTAATATCATCCCTGCAGTTTACCAAAGCTATTGCAGGTTAATAAGATCATCCATGTAAACAGCCAAGCTTTCTGTGGTACCCCTCTTCTAAGCCTTAAACTTAGTCAAACCTTTGGCAAAACTCAGCAATGACTGTCTTTTAGTCCAAGTTGTGCCTAATTCAAGTGCTCAACGAAGTGTAAGGCTGGATTATCTAAAGTCAAGATCAGGCATTGTACACTTGTTCCAGAGATCATGATCTCTTGACTCTCACCTGATTGTGTTATCCTTAACACCATGGTTAAAACATGGTAAGTATGCTCAGGAACTTTGACTCTTGAGTGGGTAGTTGATTCCTAGTTCATGATAGCAGAGCAACTATTAGCCATTTGCAGCTTGTCCATTGGCTTTGTGTAACCCCAGGTTCTTTATTGATATATTGTTGCCTCTGTTGTATAACTCCTGGATCATAAATGTGAGAACTGCATGGACACACACAGAACAACTGATAAATTTGAATAATACCATATTCAAGTAAGAAGGTAGAAAATGCAAGATATATTTATATACCACAACATTACCCTAACTTAGATAACATTGCTCATACCAGGATCAGTACATATGAGAGACTTGAGTAGGCTTAGCCTCCTCAGATGGGTGAGGAGAAATACTTCATCTCTGACTACCCGAGGAACAACTATCCTTGAACTTCTGTCATGGACAAACAAAAAGCCTCCCCAAATAAAATGCTCTTTACAGAGCATTATTTTCACCAACAGCCTACCCAAACAAAATACTTGTGTTCTACCAACATACTATGCTATGTCTAAAATATATATGTGTTTTCCAAAGCTGGTGCAGATAACATCAGTGACACTTTTTTATATAATATAGAAGACAGATCCAAAAATATTATATGGGTATCTAGTTTAAGCAAGCATTTCCATATTTATTTGGTGGTATTCTCTGGAAGGTAATGGGAAAAGCTTTACCATGGTTTAGATAAAAAAACAAATTCACACCTGGTTTTGGTCTTCAGAACATACTTTTAAAACCTTTACTTTGGTTAGAATAACATTGTTGACATCCTTCTCTATTCCAAAGCTGTTCAGAAAGGTTTGTCAAATGATAGATAATATCATTAACACCTGTCTGTGTTATTAAAGAGATAGTTCTGAAAGCCTTATTCTGGTATGGATAGTGTTAATTATATTTATGTTCACTAGAGTATAGTTCCTAAATCTTAACACTGGTATAAGTTACTTTATTGATTCCCATCTATATTTGCTAATATATATATTGTTCAAGCTTTACCCCTAATATGAATTGCATTATTGACTCCTGTCTGTGTTTGCTTCAATACAATTTTGAAACTTTTACCCCAGATAAGGATTATATTATTGATTTCTGTCTATGTTTGCTAGAATACAATTGTTAAAGTTTTACCCCTGATAAGGATTACATTATCAATTTATGTCTGTGTTTGCTAGAATATAGTTGTTAAAGTTTTACCCCTGATATGGATCGCATTATTCATTTCTATCTATGTTTGCTAGAATACAGTTGTTAAAGCTCTACTCCCGATATGGATTACATTATTTACTCCTGTCTATGTTTAGTAGAATACAGTTAAAGCTTTACTCCTAATATAGATTACATTGTCAATTCCTCTCATCATCTGTGTGAATATAGTTTTAAGCCTTTATCATAGTAGGAAGTGATATGTACTTCAAAACCAGGTAATATCATCAACAGTATTCATAGTCTTAGGAACTATATTTGGTATAGAAAATGCTGTACCCCTCTAATTATTTCAAATACCCTAATTAGATATTTCTGAAAGCTTTGATGTGCTCGGAAGTCATATACTTTACATCTTGTCTGTTTGTTGAAAATATTGTATTATATAATTGGTAATGTACATTTTCTATATTAATTTTTTTTCAGTTGGAAAACGATGCTGCCAACATATTGAAGGAGCTTCAACAGTCACTAAACACCGTCCTAGATGATTTAAGCTCAGTATTTGCTGTTAGGTAAATCTACTTGATGTATATCTATGAATCTAGCTTATGTATTAGTGTCAACGCAAGCCTAGTTGATGTATTAGTTTCAGTGTGTTAGTATTAATGTTAATTATTCAATGTAAGCCTAGTTGATGTATTAATGTCAATGTGTTAGTGTAAACCTTGTTAATGTCTTAGTATAAATGTATTTGATAGATGTATTAATACTGATGGTGAAACAAGTTTGATAGTGGTTTTGAAAACAGTTGAACAAAATTGTAACTCATGTATATTGTTACGACATCGGGGTCACGTGACGCTAGTAACACGTCATTGACTTCTAGAAATATCCTGTTCCTTCAT
>NW_013674727.1:22062-24512 GCF_000517525.1 Limulus polyphemus
TTCTATCGGTAAAGTTTCTTCAGAAAGAATTTTTACGGAAAATTAATGAATGAACGGAGACGTAACAATATGATGGAAACCAAGTATTCAGAGTACTATAATAATTAATTTACTAAAAACTTGGTAGTTGGTAACCACTATTCACAAAGCTAGTAAGGTTTATCATTACACTCTTCTTTTAACACTGTCAGTAGGTGCCCAGTACCTCTATATTTAAAGCCAAAGCATGCTACTACACCTCAAGCACTCCTAATCTCCATGTTCTTGTGTGTTAAGTGAGTGAAGTTGGTATGTGTTAAGTGTACATTCCTTTGTTATGTTTGTTTTAGTGCAATTGCAAAGTTTAACTCTCAAATGTTCAACTTGCTTATACGAGGCCTGTGAGAAAAGTATCCGACCTTTGGCCGGGGAATAAAAACTGGCATACCGGGAGCGTTGGAAACCTAATCACCCTCAAAATAGTCTCCTTGGGACTCCACACACTTCTCCCAGCGGTGCTGCCATTGTTGGAAGCATTCCGAGAAAGCCTCTTTGGTATAAGTCTAGTTGATAGGATGTGTTAGTGTAAAGTGCAGTAAGATGTTCATGTTTTATGTGTACTCAGTTAAAGTGCTCATATAAATATAATTTTTATGTTTTAGTGTAAATGTAGTTAGTATGTTAGTGTAAGTCCAATATTTGCATTAATGATAGTCTGCTTGGTGTGCTTTAGTTATATTTGTTTTCTAACTTTATTCTGACTGAACTTTTACTTTACTGAACTTTAATTGACTTGTCCTCACCTGGTTACCTATATTTATACTTTGTTCATTGAGGCCTCAACTACGTGAGCAACACTATAACATAACAATACTCACTTAAGGTAACAAGAAAAATACTGATTGTTTGTTTGTTTTTTGAATTTCTCGTAAATCTACACGAGGGCTATCTATGCTAGCCGTCCCCAATTTAGCAGTGTAAGACTAGAGGGAAGGCAGCTAGTCATCACCACCCACTGCCAACTCTTGAGCTACTCTTTTACCAATGAATAGTGGGATGGATCATCACATTATAACACCCCCACAGCTGAAAGGGCGAGCATGTTTGGTGTGGCGGGGATTCGAACCCTCGACCCTCAGATTGTGAGTTGAGCGCCCTAACCACCTGGCCATGCCGGGCTGGAAAATACTAAAGATTCAAGTAACTTGGCATCAACAATACTACAACAATTGAACCATACACACAACATATGACTCTTACCGAGTTACACAATCAAACTTGTCATAATTATTGCCTTTAAAATAATTACTTTTAACTCTTTTGTTATCAAAAGTAAATTAAATATTAAATCACCAAATAAACTAAATAATAACTCTTAAACTAAACAGTCTTGTATATCGAACAGGTTTATCATTAATACTGATTAAAAATAAGCCAGTTAACTGAATCAGAACTACAAAGTTGTAAATTAATGAAACCTACCCTATATAATCAACTAATAGTAGTATATATAGTATCATAAATCAATATTGTTATGTCTCTGGTCGTTGGTTAATTTTCCGTAAAAATTCTTTCCGAGAAACTTTAGCGATACAAGTCCTTTCTTAAATAAAACTAGTTTATTCTTTCGCAATACAACTTTGCAATACACTTAATTTCCACAGTCACTTTAATGTAAACACACGCTATAATTCACAACGATTCACGCACTTTACTTACGGCCACTACCGCTCACTTGACTTAATTATCTGTCTATCTACAATTTATATCGATGCTTTATTTGCCGGGCTTATATACTAAAATAGAGGGTGCCTAGAAAACTCTAGAGTTGCCAGGAAAAGTCAAGATCCTTTGAGAATCTCATGATGTGTTACCAGCGTCACATGACTTCCACTGTCATAATAAATTCAAGAATTAAATGCCTCACACCACAGAGTTTGTTTGTTTTGTCTGTGCTGTGCTCACCATGAGTATTAATAGCTGCTTGTTAGTTTATTTATAATTGTATTTATTAATAATTTGTTATTTCATTTTAATGAACAAGAAATCATTTTATTTGCTGATGATATAAATTTATATATTTCAGTTGAAAATATTAGTAAATGTGAAATAAAATTATTAAGACATTATATTATTAACTAATAGATTTTTGAATTAATCAAATATATTCAAATTTTTGATAGTAACAACTATGTTATTATAAAATCTAGCTTTAACACAGTTTATATAAAAATTAATATAAATGGCAAGGAAGTAAAATAAGTTACTGAAACCGCATTTTTTGCAAATGATAATGAATAAAACACTGTTATGGAAATAACATATATATTTAATATAAAGGTGAAAACTATATGCAGTATTGGTATTGTTGCGTCAGCGAGTCACATGACTACAGTGACGCCACGTTTCTAGAACTATCCCGTATCTTGGCGAATGCTCTAGTATTTGCTAGATATAGGGGTAGTTTGGTA
>NW_013674728.1:0-14713 GCF_000517525.1 Limulus polyphemus
AATGCTGCTATCTTAAGAACCAATAAAAAAGTTCTTTGACCAGCAAAGCCACAAAAAATAACACCCCAGGTTGAATTTATCACACGATCAGTACCGCATTTAGTCTGTTTCAAAATAAGAATTTAAAGAAAGCTGCACAAAAGGCTATTTGTGCTCTGCCCACCACTGGTATCGAAACTCGGTTTCTAGGAGTATAAGTCCGCAAACATACCACTGTGCCGCTGGGGGTGCTTACTAAGTAAAAAATACATACTATGGAAGATTAAGAAATGTAGTAAATACATACTATGGAAGACTAAGATATGTAGTAAATACGTACTATGGAAGACTAAGATATGCAGTAAATACATACTATGGGAGACTAAGATATGTAGTAAATACATACTATGGAAGACTAAAATATGTAGTAAATACATACTATGGAAGATTAAGAAATGTAGTAAATACATACCATGGAAGACTAAGATATATAGTAAATACATACAATGGAAGAATAAGATACGTAGTAAATACACTAAGATATGTAGTAAATACATAGTATGGGAGACTAAGATATGTCGTAAATACACTAAGATATATAGTAAATACATTCTATGGGAGACCAAGATATGTAGTAAATACACTAAGATATACTATGGAAGACTAAGATATGTTGTAAATACATACTACGGGAGACTAAGATACGTAGTAAATACATACTATGGAAGACTAAGATATGTAGTAAATACATACTATGGAAGACTAAGATCCGGAGTAAATTCACTAAGATATGTAGTAAATACATAATATGGGAGACTAAGATATGTAGTAAATACACAATATGGAAGATTAAGAAATGTAGTAAATACATACTATGGAAGATTAAGAAATGTAGTAAATACATACCATGGAAGACTAAGATATGTAGTAAATACATACTATGGGAGACTAAGATATGTCGTAAAGACACTAAGATATGTAGTAAATACATAGTATGGGAGACTAAGATATGTAGTAAATACACTAAGATATTTAGTAAATACATACTATGGGAGACTAAGATATGTAGTAAATACACTAAGATATTTAGTAAATACATACTATGGGAGACTAAGATATGTAGTAAATACATACTATGGAAGACTTAGATATGTAGTAAATACATACTATTGAACACTAAGATATGTAGTAACTGCATACTATACCTTTAATCAATTAGCAGAATTGAGTAACATTTATAATGTCCCCAAATCTGAGAGTGTGTAGTGTTTTCAGTGGTATATTGTGACCCAAGCCTTGGATCTTCCAATCCAGAGTCCATTATGCTAATAACATATCCACACCCATCTTTATTATAAGATTCATCTTTTTACATCATTACATGATAGATAAAGATGATGCACGTCCAAATAAAGAACCACTGTGTACGCTTAGACGAAGCACTAGAGATGTAGATACACTGGATGTTAAAAGATAGAATAATATAGTCTTCAGAGAATGAATGGTCACCTTCAGTAGTGATTGTGTTCAGTACACACTAAACGTACATCGACAGAGTCGTAAAAGGCTTATGTTCAGTGTACACTAAATGTAATACGACTGTCTCGAGTTACAGGAACGTCGAACCCACAGTAATAAGATTGATAATACTTTTTGCAAATATTTCTTTACTGACCCTTTACTACATGTTTCCAATAAGAAGAAACATAAGAGCATCTGTACTTTAGGACATTTCGATACACGCTACTGGTGACGAGACTTCTTACCCAATACCACAGCTCAATGAGTCTGTTGGAAATGTAACAATGTCTGACCAGAATGCCACTATATCGGTCATTAGCGTTACATTATTTATTAAAGTATTTAACTTTAGGTTTTACCCATGGAAGAGTCATTCATGCACACTTACATCGAATGTAGATAGCTAGAGAGTATCGTGTGGTCTACATCAGAAGGTAAATGGAGACACTATCTCTACCTACAATACGACCAAGAAATTTCACCTGCATGTGCCTGGGTGTACACATCCCTTATTTCATCTTGAAACCTGTCTTTCTTATCTGGTGTTGAGGTTTCTGGAAAAAACTCGGACATAACATTACCTACATAGACCAGTCATCTTTCCCATTGCAGCCCCTTCAGTGTATGTTCCATTAGCCTACCGAAATGACAGGCTTATTACACAAGCAAGATCATAAATAACACAAGATTCACATAAACCATCTTGATTGCCAAAAGCAGTCTCAGGTATGCTCTCGTCCTCTAGGTTATCTTGCTAGGATCTACATACCAAGTGTAAATTCTTGAACCAGTGGTATCATGCAGACATTAATCTGTCTGTGGAAGTAGCAAAGCAACAATGCAATTTCTTCTGTCTGAAATAAATAAAGAACTATGATGCAGCCGCCTCATTCACTAAACGTACAACGACAAAGTCGTAAAAGGCTTAGGCTAATGTTCAGTGTACTCTAAACGTACAACGACAGAGTCGTAAAAGGCTTATGTTCAGTGTACATTTTACGACTCTGTCGTTGTACGTTTAGAGTACACTGAACATTAGCCTTTTACGACTCTGTTTTTTTTCGAAGTGCAAAAACAGTTTTGGTAAGTTCTTGAATGTTTCCAGATTAAATTACCAATTATTAATATAGTTTCGCCTTCCATGAGTTATTCGGAATTTCACTTTTTAAAGTGATGTCGTTGAAGTGTAATATATAGTTGTTAAATTGTTTCACTTTAAAAGTTTTAGTCCTGCATCATTTCTTTCAATTTGGAACAACAGATGTCACTACCATTAATACCTGTATTTTCAGTGATTTTATAGTCTGAACCTCACATGTATTTATACGGTTTACTCTCAAACGAAGGTAGTTTTATCTTCTCCAATGTAAAAGCAGTCTCAATACTCTTTATATAACCAACACGAAAGCAAGCGAAATCATCATTTTACATTCATTATTTGAAGAGCTCCAATCTATGTAAAAATAATACTCATATTTGATTTTTGATATTTTAGAAGACAAGATTATTTTACTGTTTTCGGTAAGTAACTTTTAGTTTTATTTCACATAAAACGTGTTAATAGGATGGATTTATATTTTGTTTTGTATTGAAAATTGTTTATTTATCTTGTGATCGTCTCGTTAATATAAAAGTGTATATGATATAAAATTTTAGACATAGCCATAAACTAGCATATAAACAATTCCATGAAAGTCACCAATCTTGCAAACAGAAGGACTAATGATGAAAGAATATCCTGAGTGTAATGTAACACATAAAATCATCGAGACAAATATCAGCCAATTGCACGTCAATTTCTTTTACAGCATGTTTGTCTATACTTATCGTGTTTTTAAAATATGTAGGTACCTTGAAAGAGATAATACTACACTCAGATCATTATAACTCTGGAAAGTCGTGAATCTAGTTGTTAGAACTGCTTTGATCGGATCTTTTTTAGATTTGTTAGAAAAAGATATTATGGAGTGGCAAACGTTCATCATTTATTGCGTTGATTCGGTTTATTTACTAAAACAGTCTATCTGGGTGTTCTTATCAAATTTATAGTTTATCGACGTTTGCATCAAACAATAGATGGCGATAAATTCTAGGCGATTTATTTAATAAATAAGCCTAATGGTTAACAAATCACCACCAGATCAGAAACGTTCGGTCCACTAATAGCAGAAGGTTCTCGGATGTACTTCCCTTCCAGTTGTAGTTACTGATATCGCGAAAGTAACGAGATAAGACACAGATCCGCAAATAACATTTTAATAGTTTATTCATTAATATTTTACATTTGTTTATAAAATTCTCTGCAAAAGTAATAAAATATGAGTTTTATTTGATGACAAAACTCACCGCTATGTTATGTTTTTCCTATCATTATTCTAGGTTGTCCGGACAGAGTAAACCATAATTCAAGAAATCACAGACAAAGAAGAATATCAAAAACAGGATTACGACAAGTAAAAAGAGGAAATATTTTCTTTGAAATGTCAAAAATAATTGGATCTCCGTTTCAGAAAATTAAATTTTCTGGTATTGGAATTATCCTAACTATAATTTATTCTATTACTCAATGTCTTCAGTGGATGCTGGTTAAACTCGTTCCAGGTGTCTCCAAACAGGTTATTTTGATTCACCGTGGAGTATACATGGCTGCTTTCTGTGTACCTATTATTTTAAATGACAGTCAGTCTTTTTTTCCGAAGAATCTGTGCCAATATCTAGTAATTTGCACCAGAGGAATTACCGGAACTCTCGCTGTCTTGTTTTTGTACAACTCCTTGGGATTCCTGCCACTAAGCGATGCTACAGTCCTTACAAAGACAGAAATTATTTTCACAATAATTCTAGGTTTTTTGATACTGCGAGAAAAGGTACATCTGATTGATGTCATAGCCATCCCGTTATCCATGGTTGGGATCATCCTCATTACTCGTCCTTCGTTTATATTTCAAGGCTGGGACAGCAAATTGGATTCACAATCTCGAATTTATGGGTCCTTACTAGCAATTGGTTATGGGTTTTGCAATTCGCTGACGAATATAATAGTGCGTCGGATTAGATCTTTACACTATGCTGTAGTCATCTTCCATTACTCTGTTATCCAGACTCTACTGTTATACGCTTACCAGTTTATAGTTAACGAGACTATACTTCCAGAATGTGGAACTGTGGCTTGGATTATATTTGGGGTTGGAATACTTAGTTTTGGCACCCAGTATTTCTATGTTAACGCCCTTTATGTTGAAAAAGCTGGTTGTGTGGTTTTAGTGGGTTCCGTGGAAATTTTGTTTTCTTACATCTGTCAAGTCACGATAATTGGTGAAGATTTAACATTGTTAAGTGTGTTAGGTGCATTGTTCATTACGTTAGCAGTAACAATGAAAGCATGTTTTCAATGGTATTCTGAAAGTCCTGAAAGTTTTTTCATATTTTGGAACAAAATAGGTTTAAGGTGCTTTAGTAGTAGGATAGTAGCTTCGACTCAACACCCTCTACTAGAGTAGTGAGGAAATATCCACTACACTAGTGACTCAACACCCTCTACTAGAGTAGTAAGATTAATATGGGCATTAAAATTCGTAATATAATTTCTTAAGGTGTATTTGGAAAACAGTTTTTAAACAACACCAAACTTTTATTTTATTTTATTTTATTTCAAAAAACATAATTGAACTTTCTGTAACTTAAATGCTGTTATTAATATTTTGTAAAAACAGATTTTTGAGCTCCTTCAGAGAAACAAATAAAATAGTACTGTTACACAGGATTGATATGTATCATTATTCAATTATTTCAACACGATTTTAGGTAGAAATTTACGTTTAATTGCTTGAGTTTGAAATAAAAAATGTTTATTGTTAAAGCACATAAACGTTATCATATTAGTAGTAAGGGTGAGTCCCTGGATGCGTGCACTGATTGGCTCTACCTCAGGAGGAGGAGAGGGGGTAGAGACGTCCATGAAGTGGTAGCAAAGACGATTACGTCATAGCTACACAAAATGGAACCAGAGGGCGTGTTCCTAAGATCACGTTGCTAGTATTCATAGTTCCACGAAGTGGAATCAGAAGGCACATCACTAGAGGAGACTGTATGATGATGAGTTCATCAGCCCAGACAGCTCGTGATCGAACCACCAGATAGTGATGTAGATCAATAAATATTAACGTGTTATCAACTTTTAATAAGGGTCAAAGCTTTAAAATTAATATTATAACTAGTTTATGTACTTTTTACAGTTATCTTGTATAGTCCTGAAAAGGACGGGTTGAGGTGACTAGTGCTACTAAGTTTATAAAATACTGGGTTAGTTTTGATATAACTTTTACCATATTACCGCTTGTTCATTTTAATTCAGTATATAAGATTTTAACTTACTTTATAAATGAAAAAGTTAGTGTACATTTCTTGTATTTTGCCAAGTTCATCATACTATACAACAAAAACATTTTACACTTACTATTCAGTAATATTAATCTGTGCCATACAACAGCAATTGGTCAAAAGTTCAGACAGGGTAAGTCTACAATATTTGGAGAATATAGCTTATAATCATCTTGCATTGATAATTCATTAACAAAAGGTCAAATTTCAGGTACTTATATGTCTAGCTTTGTCTTTTACGATAAATTATAGCTCGTGGTTATCAGTTTTTAACAAATATGTTTAAACATCTAAAACAAGTCTCCATTTATATTTTCTTATGTAAATATTCTGTTCCATCATAGTCCAATATGTTTTAAGCAGATACCATTAATATATGGAAGTAAAATCACAGCCTTAGCAAGTATCACACATACTGAAACATTTATTAACAAAACTTCAAGAATTATGTTTACATGGTATAACTTCTTCAGGGTGTAGTTGATTAAACACGTAAGGAAATGATAGTATCATTCTTCTTACAGTTTGTGTTGTGTTCTTCAAATTTATCTGAGGGGCAAATTTTTGTTGACAAGCTGAAAGCTCAGCAACCATTGGCATTTAAGAACAACACAAACTGAAACATGTATGGATTATAAAACACTTGATTGCCAAGATTCAATTAACTTTTATACAAGTTTATTACATTTCAGTTAGTGTACAATTCTTGTATACTATCTACTCAGTCAGACTCTCTTACTAATCTTTGTTCATTAGTCATATTCTATTCTCATTCAATTTGCAAACATTACAAAATTTACGGAAATTAGATATTCACTGTAGTAACAGCAACATTATTAATATGATGCATTATCATTTATTTATATTTTATAAAATATCATAATTTCTAGTTGCATTAGTTCTGAAAGAAAAGTTAATGTGTTTATGATTATTATGAGACAGCGTTAACACTATCAGGTACTTGTACAATATAAAGAATGGAGAATCTCTTAGATACTGCATTGTTACATCATTGTAACAATAAGTACTATGAATACCATAGTGAACACTTTCAATATGGTGATATACTTGTAAGTTCTGTGATCTCACAACAAACGGTGTGGTCTACAAGAAAAGTCGTACCAATCCTTTACATGAAATCAAATTATAAAGACCATTCATATAAATTCACATATAAAACGTGTCAGACATTAACCAAGATAATTATATAATTAATTATGTTAATAATATTTCTCCAGACAGGTGTATGACCTGTCTAAGCCATGCTTATTATAGTTAAGTTAGTATTATTCATACTGTTATTACATCTTAAACGTCAACAAAACTATTATATAATTTACGAAAATTAATAACGTTATTTCTAGTAACAGAAATAGGATAAGGTCATGACAGGTTATCACACGATTTTCCCTTAAGTTACAGTCATAAAACCTACGTTCATATATTAAGGAGCCAAGGATGAAACGAATGTTATCCACTCTCTTTTGATGTTAAAAAAGTGTACAGCATGGAGTTTCTTGCTACTACAGAATTTACTAAAGGAAAAACATTCAGGAACTCGTGTTTGATGACAGACTTTAGGTCTCATACTAAGATCGTCCTTATACCTGGCCAAGGGTCCATTAATCATAGGAAAGCACCGTGATAGCTGATAACGTAGTATAGTATGGAAATATATCGCACTCTTCTCTTCTAAGCTGAATTGTAAATTGTAAGAAGATACCATTTGAATGTATTAATAGACACAAATCTCGACAAGAAATAAAATTATCAAAAAAACGTGTTTGTGAGGAAATACAATGAACCAGAACAATAAAGAAAGATATAAAGATATTAGAACAAAGAAGAATGTGGTACTTATGACTTAAGAAGAGGTGTTAACAAACTTAGCTACCTACCTCTAACACTGGCTTAAGAAAGCTAGCTGCTTTAGCTAGATCACGTAGCAAAAGATATGATAGAAGAGATTCTGTCTCCACTGAAACTGGAAGATTCTGTCTATACTACACTGTGAAGTCAGATCGTTGTCCTAGCGTGGCCTCCCACAATTACAAGTTAACTAAACCATTGACCATTAACACTGTGAAGTGAGATCGTTGTGCTAGCGTGCCCTCCCACAGTTACAGGTTAACTAAATCTATGTACAGTGGAGTATCTATCAGATAGAATACAAATAATATAATAAGAACAATATCAACTCTTTGTAAAGTGAAGTATCTAGCAGATAGAATACAAACATTAAGTACTAAATCAACTCTATGTAAAGTGAAGTATCTAGCAGATAGAATACAAACATTAAATACCAAATCAACTCTATGTAAAGTGAAGTATCTAGCAGATAGAATACAAACATTAAATACCAAATCAACTCTATGTAAAGTGAAGTATCTAGCAGATAGAATACAAACATTAAATACCAAATCAACTCTATGTAAAGTGAAGTATCTAGCAGATAGAATACAAACATTAAAAACTCTACCAACTCTAAGTAAAGTGTGCTATCTAGAATAGAAACATTAAAAACATTATCAACTCCATGTAAATTGAAGTATGTAGCAAATGGAATACAAACATTAAAAACACCATCAACTTTATGTAAAGTGAACTATCTAGCAGATAACGTATAGGCATTAAAAACGCTCTGAATTCTATTTAAGGTGAAGTATCTAGCAGATAGAATACAAACACTAAAAACTCTATGAACTATATGTAAAGTTGTGTATGTAATAGGTAAAATACAAACACTAAAAACATCATCAACTCTGTGGAAAGTGAAGTATGTAGGAGATAAAACACAAACATTAAACACAAAATTATATCTAAGTATAGTGAAGTATGTAGTAGATAGAAAAGAAACGTTAAATACACAATCAACTCTATGTAAAATGAAGTATCTAGCAGATAGAATACAAACATTTAAAAGACTTTCAACTCTATGTAATGGGAACTATTTAGCAGATAAAATATAGAAATTAAAAACACCATCAATTATATTTAAAGTTGTGTATCTAACAGGTAGAATACAAACATTAAAAAAATGATCAACTCCATGTAAATTGAAGTATGTAGCAATTAGAATACAAACATTAAAAACACCATCAACTTTATGTAAAGTGAACTATCTAGCAGATAACGTATAGGCATTAAAAACGCTCTGAATTCTATTTAAAGTGAAGTATCTAGCAGATAGAATACAAGCATTAAAAACTCTACATGTTTCTATTATCTTTTACTTTACGGATAAGGTTTGTTAGGAAAATAACAATAATAGTAAAGACGACATTTTTTTAAGCCATAAAGACTGAGAACAGGCGGTGGATAACTAGGTGTGTAGGAGATAAAAGAGAAACATTTAACACACAATTAACTCTATGTAAAGTAAGTATCTAGAAGATAGAATAGAATAATTAAAAACACCATCACTCCTATTTAAAGTGAAGTATTTAGCTGATAGAATACAATATTAAACTCACCATCAACTCTGTGTAAAGTGGAGTATCTAGAAGATAGAATACAAACATTAAAAACACTTTCATTACTTTGTAATTAAGAGTGTCAACCATGTAAAAAATATATAGTAAAAACACCATAAATTCTTTTTGGATAAGGTTTTTTAGGAAAATAACAATAATAGTAAAGACGACATTTTTTTAAGCCATAAAGACTGAGAACAGGCGGTGGATAACTAGGCGTACTGTATTTTTGCTAAGCCGAAGATAGCTGCAACACGTGATATATTGGTTACAGACTCGTCCTAAAGTTAAACAGGCTTGAGTCTCGTTGGTAGGTGTTTTTAATAAACGATTTGGAAACTTTATTTGTGGATAGTTTTTGAACATGATAATAATAAGTCGTTTATTTAAGTTACTGAAAATAATTAACTGTTTATTTTAAACACTAATGAAATTTTAGAAAACATTTCAAACAAACATTAAATACTATGCATGTCTACGCACTTTATGATAAATGATATACAAGTATTACTCCCGTCAGATGTACGTATGTGAATACTACTCTCGTCAGACACATGTACATGTTTATCACTTTCATAAGGCGCTTGTATAAAGAAACCTAGCAGCTGAAACTTACTCTAGAACAATACTCTGCATGTTTTTATTATCGTTTACTTGACGGAAATAATTTGAACTGCGCATGGGTATGTGAAGTCAAACATCGCAAAGCTGTCTGCGCCTTGTCGACAGCTGGGAGACGTAACTCTTATTTATCGTTCTAAGTTCCATAACTAACATATGACCGTTGGTCAAAGTTAAAAATTGTATATAATATAAAGAATTAAACAAACGTTTTATATAATCCTACCAATATGGATATTGTTGTAATGATACATTTTTAAGGTTTTTGTATTTACTTTTTCTTATCTTTCACTCCGGTTTTCAATAACATTGGGGGTGACCATGACCGCCCTCTCATTTTACATTTTCAATACCACCCTTCCCCCACCGCTGAACACACAATAAGAGAATCACAACAAGAAATAAATCGGCTATGGCTGCCATAGTTCCGAGCCAGAACGTTCCACTCCATCTTTAAACATGGAAATTATCGCTAGACATTCATTGAACGATGTAGATTCAGACACCAATTCATTATTACAAATAAAAACTTTAATTAACAGACAAAATACTTTCATTAAATAACTTATAATACAGCAGCAGAACAACAACTGGGATAACTTCATAGACGGCCCCTCCACCTTTTGGAAAAAATCCAAATCCATATGTAATAACTCTCACATACAAGACAATAACACAATTAAATATAATTACACAACAGCCAACACTAGCCTAAGTAAAGCTAACTTGTACATCAACTACCTTACCGAATCTTTCAAAACGCCGGGTTCACAGTCATTTGATAACAAACTCTTCTATACCGTCAACAAGTACATCTCTACCAACCACCACCTATTCAACCCATTTTTCACAGCGTCATTGGACACACATAACGACACCCTTACTCCAACAACAACAACACCCAGCCAGTCAGCAGTGCCGAAGTTAAAAACCCAGATTAAAACTCTCAAAAAATCTCTCGGAGATACACATCTCGTATCTAAAAGCAGATTTCTACTCCAAATGATGTGAAACGGCAGTCATCATTGCCATCCCCAAAACAACGAATGGTTTGCCAAACCCAAATAATTACCGACCCATTACTTTACTAAACAGCACGGGTAAGCTATTGGAGATAATAATTTCGAACACAACTCTGAGACCAACAATATTATTACTGACAAACAAAACGTAATCGACAAACTACTGATCACCTAGTGAGACTCACGGACAGGTTTGTTAACGTTTCAACCGTAAGCACATAACAGTATCCTCGTTTCTAGGCGTAAAAAAAAAAAAAGAACCTTTGGAAGCGTTTGACTTTCCGGTTTGCTCTACAACCTGGGCGGGCATGTTTACTCAACATATCTGAAGGCATCATCCGCTGGATTTGAAGCTTTCTTCCTAACAGTAGCTTCAAATTTAGACTTAAGAAAACAACCTCCAACCAATTCGAACTGCAGATCGGCGTCCCATAATGCTCTGTGATTAATCCGTCTCTTTACATCATTTTCGTGATCCACTGGTTGTTGCAAACAAAGTTTACGTTTCTCTCGACCACGTGACCCGGCGTGGTGTCCTAGAATCTATCAAAACCAAGGTATTAATTACCTTTTATCAATGATTTAAGAGGAAACGTACAAAAAATATATACCCCAGTCAGTTTAAAACTATTAGATATTGATATGTGCTTCACCAAAACCATCAAGTTGCTAGGATTTACATTTAACAGTATTGGACCAACCATTGTGCAAGAATCAGCAAATCTATCATTGACGTAAGAAAAATCAGGAATACTCAAAAACGCTGCTCATCCAACACCACCATAACCATCTACAAACTTTTATCGGGCGCCTATTCGAATAGGGCAACATGGTATCGTGTCTGATGATTTACTTAAAAATCTACGACTTCCCCAGTATAAAACCTTAAGATTAGCTTTCTGTTTACCTAAATACACACCATCCAACAACCTAAATACACACCATCCAACTACCTAAATACACACCATACAACAACCTAAATACACACCATCCAACAACCTAAATACACACACCATCCAACTACCTAAATACACACCGTCCAACTACCTGAATACACACCGTCCAACTACTTAAACACACACACCGTCCAACTACCTAAATACACACCGTCCAACTACTTAAATACACACCGTCCAACAACCTAAATACACACCATCCAACAACCTAAATACACACCATCCAACAACCTAAATACACACCGTCCAACAACCTAAATACACACACCATCCAACAACCTAAATACACACCATCCAACAACCTAAATACACACCATACAACTACCTAAATACACACCGTCCAACTACTTAAATACACACACCATCCAACTACCTAAATACACACTGTCCAACTACTTAAATACACACCATCCAACAACGTAAATACACACCATCCAACAATCTAAATACCCACCATCCAACTACCTAAATACACACCACCCAACAACCTAAATACACACAACATCCAACTACCTAAATACACACCATCCAACTACCTAAATACACACCATCCAACAACCTAAATACACACCATTCAACTACGTCGATTCCTTGAAGTTAGTACCACATATCAAAATATAGGATTCTGAAGCTTGCAAACAAGTATTACTATAACATTCACTCGCAACACCCTAACAAAATAGTTTCCATTCTCAGCAACAACTCCTAAACATGGCGCTCCCAAATGTTATCTTTTCACGTATGCAGTTATAACATATAGTGTGTTGACATCCTCTGGGATGTTTAGTCTTCGTCCAGTAACTCTGCTGTCAGATGATGAACTAGAAGCTCGGGGAAATGACAAGTTAGAGACTCTGTTAACACACTACAGACCATCAAAATCTCACAAGTACATGTCAGAAGATGGTACCAATCTTGAAGTAATATCTGAAGAGTTAATTGATCCAGACGAAGCCAGAAAAGAATGGAGAACTCTCAAAGCTGTTGTATAAGCAGAAATGAACCACAGGAACAAAATGGAAATTCTATGGCAAGGAGAGAATGAAGAACTCTTAAAGCTGTTGTATAAGCAGAAATGTACCCCAGGAACAAACTTGAGACACTGTGGCAAGGAGAGAATGAAGAACTCTTAAAGCTGTTGTAAAAGCAGAAATGTACCCCAGTAACAAAATGAAGACTCTGTGGCAACTAATTGTTCAACACCCTGCATGTGATATCCCCAACTTGAAGTTCCTCACCTGTCTTGCCCTGACAGCTCCTGTTCACACATCGGGCTGTGAGAGAACTTTCAGTGTTCAGAACAGACTCGTCACTGCTTTTAGAAACAGGCCCTCACCCGCTCACTGTAATCAGTTGATGAAAATCATTATTGAAGGAGAGGATATTAAGAAATATGATTTCACCAAACCGTTGATAATTTGGAGAAACAGTAAACAAAGTTTATGTTTAACAAAAATCATCAGTTAATCTACGATGTTGGTCATTAGTGGTCAGTGTTCACAGTTATTTCAAGCTTATTTCCTTACAAGTTATAATAAACATATACAATAGTTTATTGTGTTAAACTGCTAATTTCAGTCAATAAAAACCAGAGGAAATGTATTTATGAAAAAAATAAATGTTACCAGTGTTATCTTGAGCGAATTATTGTTTAGGTCATTCAAGCGTTAAACTATATACCAATAACAATATATTGGTACAACATATATTCCACGTTCAGGCCAATAAAACAAAATATCATGAACATTATGCATGCACAATTTTTATATACTAGAAACACTAATCATAATCAAAGAATTCACAGTATTTTATTATGATGATAAACATGATAAATTGTTTCATGAAATTTTGCTTTTGTTATTACAATAATAAGGTATAGTTGTCTTGTGTTTCATAAATAAAAGTAAATTACGAAACGTCAGGATTATAGGGGCCCACGTTTTTTCCAAATGACTCACTCAAAATGGGAGAAATGGGCAAAACATCCCACCAAAATAATAATAATAATAAAATCCTAGCAGGATCTCTATGAGACAACTGAAATCAAGCATAAAATTATCAGTTTCCCTACTGCAGATTGTACAGAACCCTAAGTGTTTATACTTTTGGTGGGACCACATCATCCCTAGCGTATGAAAATCTTCACGGATCTAATGATGTCTTTCAAGATCTGTGAAGGTTAACTTACATTGATCACTTCGAGATCCTGTTGCAATAGCATCCATTCAACAATAAACAAGGAATATCTGATGACATCAAAATGGATGCACCAATATTGGCTACTTCATATAAGTGGTTTCACACGCTGCTTCAATGGCTAGGGACACTAAAGCTGCTCACTACATCCTCAATAGAAATAATATAGTACCCTATGCTTCAACAGGTACCAGCCGTAATGAACCACTGATAGAAGCAACGACAGATACCTGGAAATATTATAACCTCGAAGATGTTTTCTCTGTGCTGAGACAACACAGATTCAGAAGGATCTTGCAAAAGATAATATACCAGATGACTATAGCCAGCCAGAAACAACTGATACATTGAGGGCTGGTTCTCCAGTAGGATGAAGACTTTAGTTTCTTAAAATAAGGTAGGTAAGTTTTCTCTTTTCTGCTATTCATTATTTTCTGTTTTGTAAATACCTGTGATGTAACATGCATTAAATATAATCCCTTTTTGAATTTTTGTCTTATTTATTTTCATTGTACATAATCTGTATCAAGTAGTCATTTCTCTTTATATGTATAGTCGTGGGAGG
>NW_013674728.1:14723-20722 GCF_000517525.1 Limulus polyphemus
TGAATTTTTGTCTTATTTATTTTCATTGTACATAATCTGTATCAAGTAGTCATTTCTCTTTATATGTATTATAATATCACTAAGACTCAAGCAGTTATCCTCTACCGTTAGCTAAATAAAAGACTAAAACGTGTTAAATTAGCTAAACTTAGCCTCTCTAATTCCCCCATCTCATTCTCTAAAACTGCAAAATTTTTAGGTATAACTATCAACCCTAAACTAGCCTGGCATACCCATTTCAAGGAAATCAGAAATAAGCTTAAACCTAGGATAACGTACCTTCATAAAATATGTCATCACACTCACGGTTGCAGACCATAAATAATAACTTATATTTACAAAACATTCATTAGACCTTTAATAGATTATGGCCCGATGGTAACATGCAACATGAATCAGCATCAATTCCTTACACTACAAAAATTACAAAACCATGTGATATGGTTAGCCTACCGCCTCCCTCACTACACACAAAGATACTATGTGGAAAAACACACCACACTACAAACAGTACAAGAACACATAATCAAATTCGCCATTACATATTACGAAAAATTCACTAACCGAAACTCCTTAACATCCGATTTTCATAAAATCGCTGCCACCCGCAAATCTTGGGGCAAATACTTATCCCCAATCAACCTCAATACTAACCCTCCACCATGATCTTTAAACTTAAACCCGTTGAATTTTATGTAAAGCTTTAATTCGCTTTCTAGTCTCTTTTCATGTTCTTCTACCGTCACTAGTCATTCACTCGGACATTAGCTGGCCTTTATTCGATCCGAAATAGTGTAAGTGCGTTTTCTTGGGGTGCTCCCGTCCTCCCTACACAAATTCATAGGCATTGGATCTACATATCCCAGCCGTGGCATTTGGATCTATTGATTGAAGCCAGGTCCTGAAGAGGCCCGTTTGTTTCAGTACTTTGTCAGCAATCAGTTCTCGAATTATCTTCTCTTCCTTCACTTCAACCTGCCTTGACTTGACTTACCCTTCACGCCTGCCTACCTGCCTCAAGATTCTTTCTTTTTATCAAACTACAGCCCAGTTAGAATCAGCCCACTTGGCTCGAATAGACCCCAATAACTTTCAGGAATTTATAGTCTTTAGTTTCGCGCGGGGTGAAGGAAGATTGCTTAATCTTCGAACAACCTTGATGATTAATTATTTCTTTCGAATTAATTAATTTTACATCAAATTAACTGCTAGGGACAACACACCACCATTCACAGTTTACCCCTGAAGAAGAAAAGTCCACCTTTCGAAAGCGCTCGGGTTATAGTGTTTTTTTTTATATTTTTCATTTCATGGTGTCTGAAATGACAAGTTAGTAGACATTACTAACATGTAGCATTGGAAGTAATTGGAAGCAGTAATGTGTAATGGTAATATAAATATTACCTAGAGTAATGTGTAATGGTAATATAAATATTATCTACAGTAATGTGTAATGGTAATATAAATATTATCTACAGTAATGTGTAATGGTAATATAAGTATTACCTAGAGTAATGTGTAATGGTAATATAAATATTATCTACAGTAATGTGTAATGGTAATATAAATATTACCTAGAGTAATGTGTAATGGTAATATAAATATTATCTACGAGTAATGTGTAATGGTAATCTGAATATTACCTAGAGGAATGTGTAATGGTAATTTGAATATTACCTAGAGTAATGTGCAATGGTAATTTAAATATTACCTAGAGTAATGTGTAATGGTAATCTGAATATTACCTAGAGTAATGTGTAATGGTAATCTGAATATTACCTAGAGTAATGTGTAATGGTAATCTGAATATTACCTAGAGTAATGTGTAATGGTAATCTGAATATTACCTAGAGTAATGTGTAATGGTAATCTGAATATTACCTAGAGTAATGTGTAATGGTAATCTGAATATTACCTAGAGCAATGAATACTGTATAGCAAAAGTGACCAAAAAAGTAAGCACAGAAAGGAAGGATTTGATCTCAACGTTATGAATTATCAAGTATGATGTTAATTGTGATAACTGAAAGAATTATTGTAAAATCCAGAGAACCTTGTTTGTTTGTAATTAAGCACAAAGCTACACAATGGGCTATCTGTGCTCTGCCCACCACGGGTATCGAAACCCGGATTCTAACGTTGTAAGTCTGCAGACTCCGCTGTGCCACTGGGGGGCACAGAGAACCTATTATTTTCATAAAACTTAGTGTGCCCAGTATTTTATCTGGTTGTGATAGAATATTGTCAATCATGTACATTGTAATATTTTAAATAAGCACACAGATTGAAGAATATTTTCTTAGTGTAATATGTATATCATATAAATGCAGGCTGTACTCGCGGGAGGTGGAATTTAAGACCCACCTAGATCGTAATATAAACTAGTTTATAAATAGTAAAAGAAAGGAAGTCAAGACCATGAAAACATTGGTGAAGACTAATGGTTGCCTTACCTGACTGAGCTAATATGGTAGGAAGAACAATGAAGCTGTGTCAATAGAACATGGACAATAGAAGGCAGCATGGCTACAGGTAGTTGGTCAGTTGGAGTCTTGCATGTGAGGAAGTTCTCAGATTCTATGGTTACATGTCATATGGTACATGAGTACATGCAAGCCCACAGAAATGTCATTGACCAATACCACAAGGCATAGTTCATGTTGTAACCACGTGTTACAATCTCTGTTAATATAGTCTTGGCCAAAATGTTTGCTTTTATTGATGTTATTGCCCACATGTATGGAGTACTTATTGAGTAAATGTCCGAATTGTAACAGAGAAGATAGCCTATGATCGGAAAGACATGTACGAGTTATTATTCTAGTCTGTATAAGTTATTTTGAGCATTTGTTCGTCAAAATATACATACACCTGTGTTGTATAAAAGGGTGGGCTTTTGGTTATAATGTCTTAAGAAACATATCAACGCTTTGTTCAGACAGTTTCTCTGTCGTTGGTGTTGGGGTATGCCTCGTCACGCCCCAGAAATTAAATGCCGTCAAATTGTTCGACTATCCAGAAATGGTATGAAGCAAACGGACATTGCCAGAACAGCAGGGTACTCACAGTGTATTGTATATAGAATCCTGAAACGTCATCGGACTATATGAAATCATTAATACAGAAAATTCTACTGGTAGACACCGAAAAACTACTGCTCGAGATGACCGTGTTTTGATCAAGTTAACACATGAAGGTTGACAGAAGTCTTGCAACACCTTACGACAGGAATGGGATGAACACATTCATTCCAGAGTATCCAGAAGAACAGTAAATAGGAGACTGACCAAACAAGATTATTTTGCAAGAAGGGCTATCTGCAAACCAATGTTAACCAGAATTCACCACCGTCACCGTGCTACTTGGACAAGATGACATGCCAACTTACAGTTAAGATACTGGCGAATTGTCATTTCTTTCAGATGAGTCATGTTTCCGGCTTGTTAGAGTTGATGGTAGGATTAGTGTTCGTCGTTTGAGGTGGGAACCGATGAGGGAAGGCTGTCTTTCTCACAGGGAAAACACAAGAGGTGGTGCAGTATATGTTTAGGCAACTATTCATCATGGTGGAAAACTGCTCTTCATATCCTCCACGGAAACGTCAATGGCACCTCCTACAGGTGTCACATGAAGATGATATTTCTGCCATATGCTAGGGCAAGGTTTGGCAATAACTTTGTCTTCCAAGACGACAATGCCACTACTCACAGTGCATGCTTGTACGAAAAAGAAGGACGTTATAAATTTGCCATGGCCAGCAAAGTCTTCAGATTGTAATCCCATTGAGAACTGTTGGGCAGAACTGAGCCGGAAAATTTCTAACCACAGCCTTAAACCAGCTCCTGTAGCTGAGTTGCAGCGCCTTCTAGTGACAAGTTTGGATAAAATCACGGTGGATTATACCAATAACCTCATCGACAGCATGCCACGTCGCCTTGCAGAGGTTATTAGAGTACGAGGAGGACCAACCAAGAACCGAATGTTTAATATAAACTGATATAAGGTTACAGGCGCTAATCATAATAATTTTATGTTATATCTAGTTATTGTATATGTTTTGGTAAACAGGGGAAATGCTGAATTAGACATCTTTCTACAAGTGTCTCATAAAATTGTTTACTGTTCTAATAAATCGTTCATGATGTCTATAGAACCTGTCTCATTATACAGGTTACATCTGTATATGTTTAATATAACATGCATTTCTCAATTTGACAGCACTAAATGTTTTGTATTCCATTTTAATAACATTGATTTTATTTGTTACATGTATGCAAACATTTTGGCCAAGACTGTATATGTACTTGGCTGAACCTTTGAGAAATTAAAAATCATCCAACCCTGCACTTAAATCTTGACTTTCGGTAGTTAAAGTCAAGCTTTAACGACTATCAGTATCTATCTTTCGACTCACCAGTGGTTCTTCTCTTTTAGCTCCAGTGAAAATGTATTAAAGCATTCCCTTTCACTGTTACAATGGGTTTTATTGTTCGTTGAAGCTCATAAGTTCTTCCAAAATGAAAAAGTTTTCTGTTCAACAATTGTGCTGATGATAATTCCAGATATGCAACTGATGTTTACCATGAATGAAGATGCATTGTTTGCTGACACATTGAATATAGTGAGCTCACTACGTCCATCATCAGACTGACTCTGTGGTTTCCAGGAGCTTCAATTTTGAGTATAGAGCCCCAGTGAAACTAAGTCTTAAGATGTCCCAGTAATGGAAAAAATAGTTATCGGCTGCCTCATCTCTACATAAGGTATTAGGGATTCAAGTCACCTACATTTGTCCATGTTACTGCTCTTGACACCATCAAAGAAGAAGCATCTGACCAATAAGAAGTGGGACCTGTTTAGATGTCCCAATGGAGGATGCACTGTTACTACCAAACATTGATACAACATACATTACCATCTCCACTGACAGCACTATATTCACTATATTTTTGGAGCTTGGATTCTCTTAATGGTCAGTAATGTATTACGAAGTAGAGGTAGGATAAGTACCACTACAATGCTATCCCTCGAGAAGATGATGATGAAGCTAGATGTTTCCTATGCCATCACCACCATTGTGACAACAGTACAGCAAGCCACCTCATGGGTCTTGACAACTAGCTCAATGGGAGTTTAGAGTGAATGAGGTTGTCTGTACCTCAAAGACAGCTGTTATGATGGTGAAGACCAGGAGGGGGGGACTACGTCTCGGAAGTTACCCCCAAGAGCACTAGTTCACCTTAAACCAGATCCTAGTGCTCAAATGGCACGACCAGGAGATTGCTGCTGATTGGTTGGAGGTTTTGAACTCTACAACACCGAAGAGGATCAGCTGTAGCAAGCAAAACACATCCATTGTGGTTTGAAGAAGAGGTGTGGCACCTGTGATCTTGGTTAACATAGAGAGAGTCTTGATGAAAATCCAGGATGAGCTCAAGACCATAAAGAAAGTCAAGTGCAAAACAATGGCAATCATGAAGAAACTGTTGATAGGTGCTAAAATAATAAGAAGTGAAACCTCGACAATCTCTGAGATAAATTGCAAATTTTCTATGTAGGTCTATTTATTTAAAGTCGAGTAAATTGTGTACTTTGTATATCTGTGTTATTTTTATTAATTTATAAATATGTCTTTGTTAATTTCGTTTATGTGTCCATTCTCTTTAAACATATATAAGTGTATGTAAAAGGCATGGGTTTACAGGTATTTTTTGTGCATATATATCAAAACAAGTGTTATTCTACCATTTGCATTCTAAAATCTAAGGTACAAGGTTTTATTTTTGGGTATTATCGTTTTGCCTTATTGATATGATTTTTTATTTAATGGTTTTGCTCATCATAAATATAAAAGTAATGCTTTTCATATTTCGTTGTAGTAAAGAGTTTATGCTTTTGTGTATCATACATCACATAAAGGGTTTTATTTCTGTCTTTTTATAAATGTATCTTTTCTATGAAATTCGTGATGTATTTTCGTGTATCTTATATATACACCT